>NC_090649.1:53975611-54208111 GCF_040937935.1 Hyperolius riggenbachi | reverse complement strand
AGAGGTAACTACAGGTAAATGCAGGTTGGGGAGGAGGGTGTAGAAGTGCTTCACTCCTTCTACAGTGCTTCATGTTGCCTGTTGTCTATTAAGCTGCTGCATTAGGTCTTTGTTATCTGAGGTGTAGATTGGTTAAGGCACTTTGCAATTCTAAGCTGAACACCCATATATATGCCTATGTGACATCTGGCAGTGTTCTCCTCCCTAGCTTCATTCACACAGCTAACAGTCCACAGAATTTTCAGTACCATATCACATAGGCTTGGACCTGATTTTATTTATTATCAATGCCTTGCTCTTCAACTACTGCATAATTCAGACAGACCAGATATGAAGACCTGTAGCTATACACATGCTTGGAAGGTTTCCAACTTCTCAGAGAAAATGCAATATTCTGGCAGCTGAATAGTGATCAAAGCAGGACAGATCCAGGAACCATCTGCACCATAGTAATCGAGTGATATGTGATATCACTAAAGGGTAGACATAAGACACTATGGACATTGTGCTGAGCACCAAAACCCTTGCCATCTACTCATGATTCATAGTTTTGCTAATCTGACTGTGTACACATCATGGACATCAACGGTAGCTGGACTTTGTGCACCATTCATGCTCTCCATGCGGTCTTGCTGAAAGACAGGGAGATGTGCTAAACCATAATGTGAGTCCATGTAAAACGAGAAAGCACCATCATAGTGTTAGACAGTAACTATTAATACAACCTACCTTTCCAGCCTAGCTCAAGTCTAAAAGCTGCTTATTTTCATCCCTACAGACATACACAACTTTCAGTTGCACTACAGAACATCCCATCTTGTTCCTCACTGCAGAACCGCTACATTGCCATGTGACAAATTGGCTACCAACCTTTGTGACAACTCTTCGTACCATAGGGCTAGGAAAGGATATGATCAGCCTTGCAAACAGATCTTAATGGCAACTCAATCCTGGTCTACTGTAAAAACAATTTTGAATGGAAAATATTCTATTTAGTTGGTCTACCTCGGGGACACAGAGACACGCGGAATGCCGTATCTAATGTTTGTTTGAATTGCACACCATTTGGCAGTCATAGTTCATCATTCAAAAGTTAGTGGACGCTAAAGTGAACCAGAGACGAAGCACCCTCATGTAGTTTACCATATACATCAGTGGGGACATTAGAGAAAACACCTACCCTGCTCTCTGCTTCATCCTTCACTGCTCAACCTGCTTCTTATCAGCCCTGATAAAATCCCTGACTGAGCATTCAGGCTGGCTTTGCTCAGGAAACATTATAGCTGAGTCTGTCTTCTCTGATGTCTTTCCAAGCCCAAGTCTGCCCCCTTCTGGCCCTGCTATGACGATTCCACTATAATGATTCCTGAGCAAAGCCAGACTGAATGCTCAGTCGGGGATTTTATCAGGGCTGATAACAAGCAGGCTGAGCAGAGAAGAATGAAACAGAGAGCAGGGTAGGAGTTTTCTCGAATGTTCACACTGATATATATGGTAAAATACATGAGGGTGCTTCATCTCTGGTTCACTTTAAGCTCTAGGTGGCTCCACATGTCAGCAGCTGAGCTGACCACTTTTTTATTCTATAATTTGGTTTACTGGTGGAGAACTGGAGACACCTGGAATGCTACATTTAACCATAAGCACATAGAAAATGGTGTCTTGATGTGATTTAATCACATTAGTCCACATTAGTCAATGACTTAAACAATAATACCAAAATTCTCAAGACTTGTCTACATTTAGGCAAATTTACAAATGAATTTCCTTATGGTTCAAACACTGAGGGGAGTGTAGTCAAACTCCACATTCCAACCATCCAAGGCATCAAGAGTCTAGCCTTTGTAGCTCCTCAGCAATGGTTGTCCACCCTAGACTTGATCTAGAACGAAATCACAATCAAGGACCGTGGATCCTGCACATGCCTCGTATATCAATTCAGACTTTAACCACACAAAATTCTTTATCCCGACAGGTTTTGGAGCACCGTTCGTTAGTGACCAAAAAGAAAAAAAAAATCCTAACAGTGATTGTAGTTCGCAATTCCCCTTTCCCAGCAAGAATAAAAAAACCTCCTACCATATATAAATAATATAATCAATAAAACCCACCAAACTTAAAAGACAAATCAATTTGTGCATTCATTACAAGCATCTGGGAATGTAAATTTGTGGCATTAGTGAAAATCTAGTGCCCAGCATTCGTCATCATTTTAGAGTGTCAATCCGCTATAATAATGCGTGAAAAAGAGAAAATAAAGAGCTGACTATCTTGGTGTCAGAAGTGGGGTGAAAAATAAAAAAGTGAAAAAAATACAAAGGAGGGGTGGAAAAAAATATTGATTGATAAATTTAATAAGCACATTAGGTATAATTTAAGATTTATTTTGCAAAGGGATAAAAATCTAGTGATTTTAAAAAAAACCTGGGTGAACGAACGCTACGCCTCCCTACATCACTTACCATTGCACTTATTTCCTCAAAATACCGTTGTGTATGTACATAGGTAATCTGTTATATACACACATACATGTATATTTGTTCCCACTGTACACTTACTGGTCCCAGTCTGCCCCTTCAGGCTGTCGCGATACTGACGTACAAGACAGATTCGGGAAACCTGACTTGTTTCGAACCTACCGTGGATTTAATTTTGCCAATAAAACGTAGAAGATATGTATAAAACATATTTACACGTACAGACATATATACATGCAGACACAGGCGAAGTCAGCTGGCTGTCCTGCCACCACTGTGTTGGCTGTTAAAACAGGTTAAAATACGAGCGTGTTGGAAACATCTCCATACACTTTGGTGCAGCCAAGTTATCAGAATGAAATCCGCCTCAAATTCAGCTTCATAAAACTCATCACAGGATTGGAGCAGAGAGTCCCATCACCAGTGCAGAGATGAAACGAGCGTTATACCACAGGATAGAGGCACGGTCCGCCTTCTATACAACCATGCCCAGAAGCAGTAAGCTGGAATCATTAGTGCAGAAGACTTTCTCATAAGTGGCCATTTTAAAAGGACTACCTCGTAAAAGGTCTTCTTTAGGGTTAAATTCAGTTACAATATATAGTAGTGTAAGCTAGAGGTTAATTGGCCCAAGACTTCCTGTTCTCCGCCTTCTTCTGGGCGTCAGCCTTTAGGCTTGCAGCTCTGTCTGGTTTTGCCAGGGCAGTCAATGCAGCAAGATTTCCTGCGGAACCGGACAGGTTTCCGGTCTTTCGGTTCTCGTTAGCAGCTCCACCTTGCATGCGTAACCCGGTGCTCCGTCTGCGTGCTGCCCCTGTAGCTTTCTTCACTCTACTGGGCTTCACCAAGACACCGTAACCTGGGTTACATCTGAAGTACTGTTTACCGCCCACTGAACCATCATTCTTCCCTGAAGAAAAGAGGAGCAAATTAACTCTATTCAACTTGTATAAATCACTGTTGCTACACTCACTGAATAAGCAGAAGAGGTAGAGCGGCAAAGAGGGGGAAAAAATGAGCACGAGATTAAAAAAAAGCAAGGAGGTGGGGGGTCAGGAGTTGGGGGAGAAAGGGAGAGGGAAAAATGTAAGTGGAAAAGAGAAGAAAATAGAATATGAGTGTGTGCATCTAAAAGAAATACTTTGCAAAACAAAATGATTGGAATCAGTTTTTGCAACATATAAAGGTTAAAGAAGTACTATAGGGGAGTAGGAGTTGAACTTACCCGGGGCTTCTAATGGTCCCCTACAGATGTCCGGTACCCACGCAGCCACTCCCCAATGCTCCGGTCCCCGCCACCAGTTCACTTCCGGAATTTGCGACTTTAAAGTCGGAAAACCACTGCGCTGGCGCAGCCGCATCCTTGCTCCCGCTGACATCACTGGGAGTGTACTGTGCAGGCCCAATACTGGTTCACGTCCGGAATTTACGACTTCAGAAACTCGGAAAACCACTGCGCCTGCATCCTTGTTCCCACTGACACTGGGAACGTACTGGTTTTCAGTCGAAGTCGCAAATTCTGAAAGTGAACCAGAGGCGGGGATCGGAGCATCGTTGAGTGGCTGCGCGGGCACAGGACATCTGCGGCGGACTGTTAGAAGCCCCGGGTAAGTTCAACTCTTTTTTTTCCCCCTACCCCCCTACAGTAGTCCTTTAACTACAGCTACACTAATTAACAGATCCTCATGCTCCTCCCCTCAGCAAAAAATCAAGAAGATGGACAAGCTGCAAACTGAACTCAAGAAAAAGTAATATGTCGGGAGACTGTATATGCAGGTTAGCACATTCAAAATCTTGGTTTAAAGGGGTACAAAGCAAAACAAAAAAACTGATGAGATAAAACAACTGTATATACAGAAATAATCCAAAATAATTACCTCCTATAGTCTCAATTTTAAGGGGTAAAAATGTAGGTTTCAAAATGTCACCGTCTCAATTGCAACTTGCACAGCACTTTCTGTGTATTCAGCTCTCTGAACTTTTATCTTCCCATTAGAAGTGTTATTGCAGCCACACAGATGTTTTATGACCTCTAATTATTTTTCAGGGATAATTACTGACTTTATTAAACTGAAGAGAGACTGACTAACAACCCTAGATCAATAAACTTTACAATGAAAAAAGAAAGAAAAGAGAATGTGCACCCACCATTATGTTTCATGTCTCTTCAGGCAAGATCAGCTAATTTTGGGTCAGCACTTCGACAATCGTCTGGGCGCCTCCATAGGTCATAATAAAAAATTACGGCTATAGCGGCAGTCCGTGATTAATGATTGCTGGAGCTCAAATTTAAAAAGTTGTGACAATTCTGAGGGGAAATAGTATTTAAAGGGAACCAGAGACGAAGCACCCTTGTGTATTTTACCATATATATCAGTAAGAACATTAGAGAAAACACTTACCATGCTCCCTGTTTCATCCTCACTGCTAAAAGTGTCTGTTATCAGCTGTGATAAGAATCCCGGACTGAGCATTCAGTCTGGCTTTGCAGGGAATTATATTATATAACTATAGCGGAGTCATTATAGCAGAGCCACAAGGGGGCAGGCTTGGGCTTGAAAAGACACCAGAGAAGACAGACTCAGCTATAATCTTTCCATAGCAAAGCTAGACTGAGTGCTCAGTCGGGGATTCTTATTAGAGGTGATAACAGTAAGATTAAACAGAGAACAATGAAACAAAGAGCAGATTAGGTGTTTACTGGCATGTTCCCACTTATTTATAAAGGTAAAATACAAGAGGGTGCTTCATCTCTGGTTCTCTTTAACACTGCCCTGGGTTTCAGCGGGAGCAGGGTGAGCATTCATTTGGCTTCACCCAAATCTACCCAAGGCCACTTTAATTGTAAGCCTTCACAATTATCTTTCACTTCAAGATTAAATCGTTTCAAGCGTATTGCAAGACATTTATATCTTCAGGAGAAATGAGCCTTACCTGCAGGTAAATCGAGCTCCACGCCAACCCACGTGCCTCCTTGGAAATCCACTGGGCCAACATATCTGACAGTACCAATCTTATTGGTCCCAACTGTCACGTATTCCCCCTCTTTTAGCCACTCAGGAACTTCTTGGGACTCTTCAGAATCGGATGCCACCTCCGCTTCTCCACTTTCTACTTGGTCATCCAATCTTTCTTTACTTTCTTTTAACCGGACGGCAGATCCCAACTTCTCTGCACTGGGCACATCTCCGAGCTCATCCCCAAACATGCGTGTGAATGACTTGAGTTCTGATGGCTTTACTTTTTGTATTTTGAATGGAGACACAAAACTTGTTGTCTGGTTTAGGTGGTCAGCTGAGAGCAATGGCTGAACGTCTGCCTGGTCTTTTGAAGATGGTAAAGTGCTTGTGGTGGTGGGCTTTTCTTTAGAAGGGATGCACTTTATGGTAGATGTAGTGTGATGGCTTTCTATGCTTGTCAAGAGCTTGTCCTGTTTTTCAACCACATCTAAAGATGATGCATCTAGACTGGTTTTGCTATGAACAGCAGCAGAGCTTACTGAGTCACTCAGTTCATTAAGATTTTTATCACTGGCTGGAATGTCCCTTTGGAGCTCAGCTCTCGCTTGGTGTTTCGGATCAGTGTCACCTGAAAGCACTTCTGGTTTATTTACAGGTTCTTTGTTTGGGGTCTCTTGAGTGGTAGGAACACTAGGTGGGCTAATGTCAGTAGCTATTGGGCTTGGTGATGGACCTGTAGGCACCTCGTTCCCAGTGACCAACGCCTCAGAAAGAGTGGCTGTGGAGACACTGTGGGAAAAGTAACCACTTGATGCTTCACTAATAGGGCTTGGAGGTCCCTCTTGAGTCTCCTGTCCAGGAGATTCACAAGATTTTGGCTGGGAAGGCACTATGGGTGATTTCTCATTTTTCTTCTCCTGGGTTGGTGATCGAGCAATCACTGGTTGTCGAATTCCTGCCCACTCTTCATTGCCAACCTGTTGTCAAGAAATCAAGAAAACTTAGTTGATCAGAAACCAACAACTGTAGTTGGACAAAAAATAATTAGCACAGAGATCTTCTAGCAGCCTACCAGCTACTGATATCAAACTAGCCAATACTTATATATAAGGCCACAGTGTTCACCAGATGGATTGATACTACAATTAAACTCAAACACTTTAGTCATAACAAGAAGACCGGACTCTCTGGAGAAATCCTTGGTGCTTAGGAAAAACTGCTGTCTTTTTTTTTTTTTTTTCTTTTGCCTTCAGAGGCTAAGATGGACAGACACCATATGTGATGCTATGAACATGCCTATGCAACATCTGAAAGAAGCCATGACTGACAGCCACATCTGGCGTGCAAAAGTTCATATGGTCACGAAGAGTCGGAGTCGACTAAACAAATGAGGAGTAGGAGGCTGGTCAAACAAACACACGTAAAGTGTAATTTCTTCACTTATCACAGCCTATTAACATAAGCTAATAATTCTGCGCTGATACCCCCCCCCCCACAAAAAAAAAATCTGAAACAATTCTTACATCTTACCTAGGTTTCACTTTGCAAGGAGCACTGAAAGGGTTAAGCTTCAGTGTTTCCTGTATGGGGGGACGGCTGCCTTGGCAGAGCTGTCCTGCAGTCTATTCACAGTTGCCGATAAGAACTAATCAGGGCCGGCCCGCCCATGAGGCGGGGTGAAACTTTTGCCTCAGGCGGCACTTCTGGGGGGGCAGCACCCGCCTGTCCATGGGTGTGGGGGTCTATTCACAGTTGCCGATAAGAACTAATCAGGGCCGGCCCGCCCATGAGGCGGGGTGAAACTTTTGCCTCAGGCGGCACTTCTGGGGGGGCAGCACCCGCCTGTCCATGGGTGTGGGGGGCCGCCCGAGCTGGAGGGGATAGCGGGCAGGAAGGGGGTATTGGGCCTACCGGCAGGGAGGGGGGTCGGACCCCCCTCCCTCGCCTGGGTCCCCCGTCCTCCGCTCCCCTCCAGCTTTAAAACGTTACGTTGCTGCCTGCAGCTATTGTAAGAGGCAACGGGCGGGGATCACTCACCTTTTCCTCGTTCCAGCGTGCGCTCCACTGACGTCACTTCCTGCTGCGTAGCGTGATTTCTTTAAAGATTGCCTCAGGCGGCAAAAAAAGTCTAGGGCAGCGCCTGGAACTAATTAGACACTTTGATCTGGCTAAACAAACACACAGCAGGGGATTTCTTCAGGAACTATATGTGGAATTGAGACTTTTTATTGTGTGCTGTGCAAGAGTTCGGGTCCGATTTAACTGGTTTCAGGCATTTCCCTGCACTGCACAGCAGCTCTTTTATGTAGGAGTGCCAGGAGCACCCAGTGTAGGAACCTGTAGAATCTCTCCTCCCCCACCACCCCAAATCTGTGAAGTGAACCAAACCATCACATGATCTCCCTGGGTGCTCTGGCGGCAGAAGAGTGCAGAACGTAACTTAGGCAAAACATCACCGAAAGAAAGGCGGGTTGCATACAGATATAGAGCAATATATATTTATAAGAAACGTTTTTGCTCCTGAAACTAGGATAATGAAGATAAAAATGGGTATCATGAGTAATTTACCATGGTCTACTATAAAGGCCTATACACACGCTACAGATGGCTGAGACGGCCAATAACGACTGCCTCTTCCGATAATCTGGCGTGTGTACAGCAGTCCCCGACCAGCTAGCGATCCACCAGGTGAGCAATGGCCAATACTTTTGTTCTCGCCGCTCGCCCCTCCCCCCACATGACCTCACATCTGTGTGTTGCTCTGTGTTGTGTCAGCCCTCCGCTCCCGCTGCAATGCAACAAAACACCTCGTCAGTCTATACGCCGACTATGCCTCTGTACAGCCTCGGCCCAGCGATGTTGCACGAGGCATCAGGTCCCGATCCAGTCAGGCTACATCAACTTAGTGTGTGTACCAGGGATGTGGAGTCGGAGCAATTTTGGGTACCTGAAGTGGGAGTTGGATGTTTCACAAAACTGAGGAGTCAGATGATTTTTGTACCAACTCCACACATGGCTGTGGAAAAGGAGTTTGAGTCGGAGTTGAGGAGTCGGAGCAACTTTGCATACCTGGAAATGGAGTTGGTGTTTTATAAACTGAGGAGTCGGGATTCAGATGATTTTTGTACCAAATCCAAAGCCCTGGTAAGAATTAGACTAAGGAGTCGAGGAGTTGGAGCCATTTTGAGTACCTGGAGTCGGAATCTGAGTTGGAGTCAGATGATTTATACGTCTCTTCCCCATAAATTGGCCCTAGACTATGATACATACAATACAAACAGACATATGACTATAGTAGGGATTAGACTGTGAGCCCCTCTGAGGGACAGTTAGTGACAAGACAATATACTCTGTACAGCGCTGCGTAATATGTCGGCGCTATATAAATACTTGAATAAACAAACATTGGATTCTGTGCTTATTCAGGGTCTATGGCTAAAAGTATTAAGGGTTGTACACATGGTTGTCTAAAGTCTGCACAGCTTGGTTCACAGCCCTGGTAAGAATTACACTAAGGAGTCGGAGTCGAGAAGTCAGAGCTATTTTGGGTATCTGGAGTTGGTGGTTTAATAAACTGGGGAGTCGTCAGATAAATGTTGTACTGACTCCACAGCCCTGGTGTGTACAGGCCTGTAGTCACGGGGTTACTCTTTAGTCTGTGTGTGTATCTGTGTGCCGGTACATCAGAAAGAAACGCTCCAACACACACCTGCTGCCGTCCTTAGAAGACATTGCAAGGATCCCAATTTCAAGGTGTTCCTTGTGAAGAGATGCGGATCACCTCTTGCAAAGAGGACAAACGGCACAGCAGCCACATTCGGGTCCCTCAATATTTACCTGGAAGATGATTGATGTGTCGGGGCTGCCCCGTCTGCTGTTTAGCGCGCAGGATTTATGGGTTCAGGAGGGCTGCGGTGATCTATACGTCTCTTACACTTCTCTGGCTGCACTTAAGGCCGGGATAAATCATGGATTTTCAACTGGCTGCCAAAGATTTATTTTTCCCTTCCAAATTTTCTTCCCCACCGCCCTCCATTTTCCCCGGGCCTGTCAATTTACAGGTGAAGAATTTAGAGGCAGCTTGCGAGATTAAACAGACCATTTCTCAGATCTATTTCCCAGAGGCAACATGTACTAAACTCCGGTAATCAATACTGCCTGTCAGCCCGCAGAATTATGGGGGAGGCGCGGGAGAAGTTTTTGACATGACCTGGAAATTCAATTGTCGGTAATATAAAAATTCATTAGGAAGTGGGGGGAGGGGAGGACCTCCTTATCTCATAATGCCATGGTAATGATAATTAGAGATTTATAAAAAAGAAAAATACTGAGAAGGATCAGGCAGAGGTCAGGGCGGCTCTCTACTATAGCTTCCAGGGTGACAACATAATGGGGAAGGTGTGTGTGTGTGTGTGTGTGTGTGTGTGTATGTATAAAATACTAAGCTGGCTGTAAACTAAGCCTACCACTTAAAAAGAGGTCTGCACTGCACAGGCCAACTTACTACATACTACTATAGTGCTTCATATCAAGTAGGGCTCCGGGGAAAACAAACAACAAAAAATGAAGGTCGCATTTACAGTGGGTCGTTATAGACGCGCGTTATAAAGCCTTATAATGCAGCTTAACGCACTGCAATGATAATCCTATGGGCCGTTCACAGTGTGACATTAAAGTCGCGTTAAGAAATGTTGCATTGTGGTAACTCACTGCTTGCAGTGCATTACCTCTTAAAGAGAATCTGTATTGTTAAAATTGCACAAAAGTAAACATACCAGTGTGTTAGGGGACATCTCCTATTACCCTCTGACACAATTTCGCCGCTCCCCGCCGCATTAAAAGTGGTTAAAAACAGTTTTAAAAAGTTTGTTTATAAACAAACAAAATGGCCACCAAAACAGGAAGTAGGTTGATGTACAGTATGTCCACACATAGAAAATACATCCATACACAAGCAGGCTGTATACACCCTTCCTTTTGAATCTCAAGAGATCATTTGTGTGTTTCTTCCCCCTGCATCTCTCATGCACTGAAGTTTCAGGCTGCTCTTTTCTTCCTGCAAACAGCTTTGCCCTTGCCTGTAATTCCTCACTATGTGAAAGCCCAGCCAGCTCAGAGGAGGATTTATCCAGCTTGTAAAAGATAAGAGAGAAGAGAGAAGCTGCTCTAATCTAAATAACACACAGGCAGTGTGCATAGAGGGGCCTGAAAGGGGGAGTTCATAGCAGAACCACAACACTGAGGAACTTGGCAGCCTTCCAGACACAGGCTGACAAGTCTGACAAGAGAGAGATAAGTTGATTTATTACAGAGACAGTGATAGTACAAAGTGCTGCAGTAAGCCAGAACACATTAGAATAGCGTTTGGAACTTGTAGGATGATAAAAAACAGGATGCAATTTTTGTTACGGAGTCTCTTTAAAGGGAAGATCCGCGCTGCTGAAAAAAAAAACTGCACTCACCTGGGGCTTCTTCCAGCTCCAGCTTGGCAGTCGATCGGTGCCCTCGGCGCAGCTCCTCTCCGTCAGGGCGTCCAGCGGTGAAGAAGCCGACCTTCGCCAGGTCGGCTTCCGGGTCGGCGTCATGTGCGTTCCTCGGCGCGGGTCACGTGGTGTACGTGACATCATCGGGTCTCTACTGCACAGGCGCAGTAGAGACCCGATGATGTCTCTACACCACGTGACCCCCCCCGCCGTGGAGCGCACCGAAGCCGACCTGGCGAGGTCGGCTTCTTCACCGCTGGACGCCGAGAGGGAGAGGAGCTGCGCCGAGGGCACCGATCGACTGCCAGGAGCTGGAAGAAGCCCCAGGTGAGTGCAGTTTTTTTTTCTTGAGCAGCATGAACCTTCCCTTTAACGTCGCATTAAACAGCAACGTTCCACTGTGAATGCGACCTAAAAATAAAAACAAAAAACTTTTGGCTGGTTCAGCAGCGTTTAGATTTGGGTCACTTTACAGGACACCTGAAGTAAGAGGACTACGGAGGCAGCCATATTTATTTCCTTTTAAACAATACCAGTTGTCTGGCATCCTGCTGAACTTTCATGCATCAGTAGTGACTGAATCACACACCTTAAACAAGCATGCAGTTAATTGAAGTCAAACACCATAGTCAGCACGTTGGTATAGGGGTTAGCGCTCTCGTCTTGCAGAGCTGGGTCCCCGGTTCGAATCCCAGGCAGGTCAACCTCTGCAAGGAGTTTGTATGTTCTCCCTGTGTTCATGTGAGTTTCCTCCGGTCACTCCTGTTTCCTCTCACATCCCAAAACCATACAGATAAGTTAATTGGCTTCCCCATAAATTGGCCCTAGACTACATACACTATAGGATTCATACATAGACATATGACTATGGTAGGGATTAGATTGTGAGCTTCTCTGAGGGACAGTTAGTGACAAGACAATATACTCAGTATAGTGCTGCGTAATATGTCGGCGCTATATAAATACTTAAATAAAAGTATTAAGGGTTGTACAGATGGTTGATTAAAGTCAGCTGCGGTTGCTGATAATGACTGCCTCAGCCGATAACCAAGCAGCCCCAGACCCCCAACCTGTGAGCGATTCTCCCGACGGATCAACTCACCCGATGGGCTGCTGCCGCCACCAGCGTGATGTCACATGTGTGCTGCTCCTTTGTCCCCTCACACCCCATGCATAGCAACAGTACGCGTCGTCTGCTACATACATACATACTGGCCGCCCAGCGATGTCTCCCAGGGGGATCGGGTCCTCAACGGGTGACATCAGTCAATGGGGTGTATGCACCCTTAGTAGCAAAGGATCAGCAGGACAGCCAAGCAATGTGCATTGTGTAAAAGGAAATAAATATGGCAACCACCATATACCTCTCACTTCACAGATAATCCTACTATTCAGCAGATGCCTCTATAAACATGGCAGACATTGTCCCCAGAAACCATTTCAATGACCAGACTTGGTGATATCAGAGAGAGTCACATGACACGGCGGTGTATAGAAAACGTATTTGGCATTAGGTGGCCTATTTATTAGCACCAATCAAGTGACCCTTGTGTGAGAAATTCCAGCCTGGAATTTCTCATGGAGCGCAAACTTGCCTTTCAAGAAAGCCTATGTGGAATCATCTGCTGCGTCAAATCATAACTGGATGCAATTTTTTTTTTTATAATGTTCTTTTACAAAATTTTGCAGCACGGATACATGTAATATTAATATTTCAATGTACATGTTTTAGTAAGTGTCTAGGCTTCCTTTCAAGTGGTATGAAACTCAATTTTTTAAAGCAAAAAAAAAAAAAAAAATGCTAACAAAATACTACCAGAAAAAAAAAAAAGGGCAGCAGAACAGCATTCAAATCGTTAAACACAGCACTTTCTTCTTCTGGTAAGCGTACATCCATATCCTAAGGTGAAGAGGTGATTAGATCTTGTTTATGTTTTCTTATCAGCCTCAATTAGTAAACACTCCTGCCAGTGCCTCAGCTTGCGCAGTGAGCAGAAGGTAAAAAAAAAAGAAGAGACATCTCACTGGATACATTATAATATACACTGAGTGGCCAAAAAATGAAAGACACCACTTATTTTAAAGTAAACTAGTCCAAACCCTCCGGTATGCAATGCAGAGCAATAGTGGTGTGGCTGGTCGCCTTCAGTGCAGCTCATCAACGTTCGGTGCCATCCATCACCTTGTGGCACCAGTCTCTGCAGGTCTTTTGACTGGGACAAAGGCTGCATGGTGACGGTGCTGAGCTGCACTGATGTGGAGTAAAGAGGACCTGTCATGCATAACTTACAGGAGCAGGCCCCCTTGATGGAGGTCAGCTATACACATGTTGGCAGTGGGGGGGGGGGGGTTACAACCTAACTTAGATACGCCCCTGCTACTGACACATCTCCGCAGAACTTAGCCGAACTGTCACCTAAGGTGTCCCGATCCCTGCTGGGCGTCATGCCTAGTGCATGTGTACCCAGTCCACACTGTTGTCCATTTCACAGAGACTCACCGGGGTCTGATCCATGAGCAGCAACATTTCAAGAACAGAGCGGCTGCTGTGCAGACATTTGGGTGGAAACAGGGTTGTCAGGAGAGCAGAACACAGATTTGCTTTCCAGGGCAGAGCTTGAGTTCACATAAGGGTTAGACATTTACCATAAATACTCCTTGGGATGATTTTGATTTGCTCTTCATCATATTTCCTGCTATTACCACAGCGACTCTTAAATCCTGCTTATTGCTGCAAAGACGAGTGTCTAGCTCTGCGCGCACTGCATGCTGGGAAAGCCCCTGACATTACCGCTAAAGCCAGACTGTGCAGATTCCTCCTCACAGCCAGCACTGTAACCTGTCAGATGCAGTTATGAGAAACAAGATTCATGAGTTCATCATCATGCAGATAGTCATCCGGCTGCACCACAGACAGCAGCAAAGCATTATGGGGATTGTAGTCATCTTCCCAGATACAAAACTGCCAGCCTCCCTGCAGAAACTCCTGTTTGATTATGCTTGAAAGACGGCCAAGATGCTAAGAAGCAGACACTATTCAGGAATATATTATGAATAGTAGTCTTTTTTTTTTCTTTTCTTTTTTTTTATAGCTTAACAACTTTGCACTCCTGGGTTATTATCCCTTAAAGAGCAACTGTCAGGCATAAATCAAAAATAAATCATTTATTTTTATCTGGTAAACAATAAGGATGCTAACCAGGCAATCCTTTTCTTGCTGATAAATGATCACTCCCCAGTTTACCTGACTTATTTGGTACACACAAAGGAAGTTGCAGGGCATGCTGGGTTGTCCTTTTTTGCTGCTCTACTTCTCCTCAGATTTCACTAATGCAGCCTGATTGGCTGAAGCCTCTTTCCCTCCTGTTTTCCCCTTCCACACCTCTGTTCCTCTCTGATTGGCCAATATTTCTCATGCTGAGGCAATGCTCTTTCTATGGTGGAGGTCGGGCAATGCATACACAATGAGGCAGAGGAGAGTACCGTAAGTTAGGAAATTACATCAGGATTGGCTTCAAAATAGCCACAGTTAAAATGGGAGATGCTAAGAAGGATTTTCTCTTTTTACTGTAGAAAAATCACTAAAATCAAAATGTGGACAGTGCAATACGTTTTATGTAAGTAGGGCAAGTATTTATCTACTTATATATGTGTTTTGTTTTTTTATATAGTATGGCTGACAGCTCCTCTTTAAGACTCCTGACAATTTTGATATTTCAGCTGTTGCTATTGATACAGCAGTAACTTCTTTTTTTTTTAAATTATCATACTTATGCTGTCAAAGTAATGCATTTTTCCAGAGCAATCTGGCCTGGTTTGTTCACAGACCGCAAACTGTCAGGACAATGGCCATGACATCACACTGTGGGAGGGGTTTCACCACAATATCAGCCATACAGCGCCCCCTGATGATCTATCGGAGAAAAGGAAAAGATTTCTCATGGGAAAGGGGGTATCAGCTACTGATTGGGATGAAGTTCAATCCTTAGGCCTCGTTCACATCTGCTGCACTGAAAAACGTATGAAAGCGCGTGGTAAAAACCGCATGCGCTTGTGCGCGCTTTAGTGGGCGTTTGTGCGTTGCGCTGCGCTTCTTTAAAGCACGTTTTGCTTATTGTAGCAGTTGTCAATAAAACTTTGTTTTTCTATGTAAATGTATTTTTTTCTCCAATAAGGGGTAAAAACGCATGCGCTTCTATGCACTTGTACGCGCTTCTATGCGCTAAAAAAGCGCACCCATTCACTTGCATTGCTGTGCGCTTTACATCTCAGCGCACAGAAATGCATGCAACACTACGTTTTTGTAATGCTGCTCAGCGCAGCGCATAGATGTGAACCAGCTACATTTAGTTACATGTCAAAATTTCTCTTTAAAGTGGGATACAACTGACATAACATTCAATAAAAAGGTGTTTTCCTACTTTTTTTACCCACACAGTTATCATATTTTCTTTTGTGCACAAGTAATATTGTCGGTTTACAAATTATAAATTCACAAAGTACAGTTTATCTGCACTGAAAGCTGCCATTGCATTTTATTGCATAGCTGCTGTATTTATAAATTAAAATCTGTCTAGTGATCACTTCTCAGCTTTCTGCTTCTCAGCTCAGCTTTGGCAGCTTGCTAATGTTTACTAAATGTATCTGACAAAGGAATGTAAACAAAATATACATAATCACCTCTTAGGATGTGGCCAGAAGCTGCCAACTGAAGCAAGGAGCGTTCCACTGAAGAACAAAGTGCTGTGTTTACCTGTTTGAATGCTGTTCTGCTATAATTTTTTTGTTGTGGTAGATTTTATGCTGCAAATCTTTTAGAACAAAGATGAAATACTGAGTTCCATACCAGTTTAACATGAACAAAACAGAGTTTGTGATATTCCCACCTTCTCTCTCTGTTCCCCCACACACAGTGACTATTAATGCAGAATACACCCCTAACCTCAACTCCTAAAGCTTGCTGTCTGGGGGTAACTGGACTCTTAGCTCTAATTTAGGCTGCACATTACTTCCTGCTACTGCCATCTGTAAAACTTTTCCAGAGTGTGTAACTTCCTTTCACAGGAGGCTACTAAAATGCTTGTACACCCCCCCCCTCCCCCCCCCCCAAAAAAAGAATGTCACCTCTCCAGTCCCTACTGAACTCTGCTGCTTGTCTCATCCACCTCTCCTCCCACTCCTCTGATGCAGCCCCTCTCTGCTAATCCCCCCCATTGGCTACTTATTACCCAAGGTTCCAGTCCCCATCATACAAAGCACTACATTGTCACCTCCATACATTTCCTTATTAATCTCCAGATAGGATGACATCTTCCTGAACTAGTGTTTCTTATTCTGCTGTAAGTTATCATATGAACATGTACCAGTATTGGTGATGTCTTAGACCCAGGGGTGTCACACTCAAATAGATGGAGGGCAGAAATGTAAAACTTAGACCAGGTCGAGAGCCGATGGTCATACACCCCCCCCCTCCCCCATCTGGAATGATCGCACAACACCCACAATTTGCACTGCATGTTATGGCCGTGGTGCAAAAAAAACCCCAAACAAACAAAAAAACCTTGTTGTAGGGAGCCAGGTATAGGTGACCCCTGTGTATAGGAATCCAGATATAGTTGTCCCAAGTATATGTAGCTGCCTCCAGTTTATATAGCTAGGCATAGGTGCCCCCAGAATAGGTAGCTGGGCATAGCAGGTGCCCTAGTATAGCTAGCCAGGAATCAGAGCTCCAGCATAGATAGCTAGGCATAGGTAGGTGCCCCAGTATAAGTTGCCAGGCATAGCAGTTTTTCCAGTATAGGTAGCTAGGCATAGGAAGTTGCCCCAGTATAGGTAGCCAGGCACACAAGCCCCAGTATAGGTAGCCAAGCATAGGTAGGTAGGTGCCCCAGTATTGGTAGCTAGGCATAGCAGATGCCCCAGTGCCGGTGGCTAGGAGGGGAGGGGAGCGGAGCTGCAACAAAGGACATGTTGGCTGCAAGGGGCTGAACTCCAGCCGCTGGAGGAAGTCCTGGGTAAGTAGAGCTTGACTAGGTTTATTTGTCTGACATTGCATCCATGGCTCTCACAATGCGGCCCCAGCCCCTCTCAAGATGGCATCCAAGCATGTGTCACCTCTTATCATGCTGCCACAGGTGTCCAGCACATCGTTAAATGCGGCCCTGGTGCCCAGCAAATATCCAAATGTTGTGCGAGGTACCCAGCAGATATGAATATGCGGCAGAAGGTGACCAGCAACATGTGGGCCCAGCACCTCTAAATCAGTCAGCAGATCCTCAGCGCATATATATGTACCGCCGCATACTAATTTAGCTGACAGAGCGTCTCACACCGTGTGGCCAGCAGGAACCTGTCGGGCGTATGCAGGAAGAGAAGTCGGCGGGAAGAGCAAGTGCATAGCACTCTATCACTACTAATACGAGGAGGAGGCGGGCGGAGCAAGGGTGGCTATTGGAGAGGGGCCTGCCACCTGTATATTCAAAGATGATGGGCGGGACGGAGCTGAGCCGCGGCTAGAGTGTACACAGGCAAGATTTCATTGGCCCGCGCAATCAGGTGGCGGGCCAAGTTTTAAAGTGCTGTGGGCCACGGGTTATGTTAATTGAAAAAGCAGTGGCGGACAAGTTTTCTGGCACTCCGGGCCAAATGTTTCACACGTGCTCAAACCACACGTTAGCGATATCTGTATTTGTATTGCTGGATCTCCCGATTCTAGTTTTGAATGTCTCATGTATCTAAAGTTGGAAGTATCAACAGGATTATTACCTAAACTGTATAGTAAAACAACCACAAGATGTCACGGTCTGTAAAATGTGGTGATGATCTTTATGGGATTGTCATTTCCTGTATTCATTCTGTGTTCCTCTCTTTTTTAAAGAGGAGCTGTTAGGTATAAGGTCTCAGATAAAATAAACACATATATCAGTAGCTAAATATAGGCTGTACTTACATTACATATGCATTTCACTGTCCACGTTTGGATTTCACAGAATTTTTATATAGTATATGCAGAGAATGATGCTCCTGACAGCTCATGGCAGGTTCCATGTTTGTCTGTCTCCTATGAAGCCAAATGTGTCGTCATGTCCTCCCTGCTTCCTGATCACAGAAAAGCTCGTACTGAATAACACTAGTGTGCAGTGAATATTAATTAGCCATGTGGCTAGGAACAATAGCGGACTCCTGCAGTGTACTCTGCAGGGAGATTTATCAGTGCTGTGCACTGGACTGAGTTACATGCTATTGTTACTTGACCCTGTAACTTCTCATTAGCAGCTGAGGGGAGGGCCCCAGAATGCTTTGCAGTATTGTATGCGGCTTGCGGCTTCTTAAAGGAAAGGTTCAGGGAAACCTGTAAAAAAATAAAAATCCCTATCCACTTACCTGGGGCTTCCTCCAGCCCGTGGCAGGCAGGAGGTGCCCTCGCCGCCGCTCCAGAGGCTTCCGGTCGTCTTCGGTGGCCGACCCGACCTGGCCAGGCCGGCTGCCAGGTCGGGCTCTTCTGCGCTCCAAGGACGGGCTCTTCTGCGTCCCAAGCGGGCGCGCTGACGTCATCGGACGTCCTCCGGGCTGTACTGTGCAGGCACAGTAGTTCTGCGCATGCGCAGTACAGCCCGGAGGACGTCCGATGACGTCAGTGCGCCCGCGTGGGACGCAGAAGAGCCCGACCTGGCAGCCGGCCTGGCCAGGTCGGGTCGGCCACCGAAGACGACCGGAAGCCTCTGGAGCGGCGGCGAGGGCACCTCCTGCCTGCCACGGGCTGGAGGAAGCCCCAGGTAAGTGGATAGGGATTTTTATTTTTTTACAGGTTTCCCTGAACCTTCCCTTTAAGAGCTTGGGAATAACAGCTTTGCTGATAAGCACACATCAAATGAAAGAGAGATTTTTATCTTCAGTAATGCCTTTTTGGCTTCTGTCTAAACTGTAACACAGGAGAATAGAGGTTTAAATTAGCTTTTGTAGCCTGACAGTTACTCTTTAAGTAAGCTGCATTACCTGATGTTGGCGTATGATTTATCTCTGCATGCTTTCTTCAGTGAAGAGTTCTAACTTGTTATACTGGGAGCCTATCTGCGTGTGCAGACCACTCGGCTCCATCATCTGTGCTCCCCACTATTGTGTGTTTAGTACTATGTGCAGCGCTACGGAAGGTGTTGGTGCTACATAAATAATAACAATAATATTAGCAGTGTTCGCAACAGAGGAGTAGCTATGGGTGGGCAGGGGGAGACATATGTCCCCGGGCGCAGCACTGTGAGGGTGATCAGCATGGCCATTGCACCCCCACGTGCATGAGAGGTCGCTGGCTGGCTGCCTGAAGTGCCCCTGCTTCTTTCCCTCCCTCTGCAGAAGCGCTAATAGCACCAGAATAAGGCTATCTAAAGGGGGCACATCTGGCTAACTAAAGGGGCACACATTTGGCTATTTAAAGGGGGGGGGGGGGCACATCTGGTTATCTGAATGGGGTGAGGGGGCACAGATAGCTATATAAATAACTTTTGACTCCACCCATGACCATATTTTGATGCAAGGCCACACCCATTTTGTCCAGAGAGGGGCACAAAAACTGTCTTTGTTCACGGGCGCTGAAAACCCTAGTGACGCCTCTGGTTAGCAATGCAGTGCGATAGATCAATTGCCCTAATGTGATGTATGCTAATGTGATGTATGCAGGGCAGTACCACGTAACGTGCGGGTTAACATTTGCAATGAAGAATACTTTGTACTGTATGCATTGCCCAGCATGCACTCCAACTGAACAAGCATCTTCCCATCTACAGCAACGGAGTCCAATCCACAAACTCTCTCCCACTCGAACAAACAACTTACCGGTTTTGGTTTCAGTGAAGCGTCATCAATACTCGCAGACTGGACAATAATTCGAGGGACTGACTGCTGGAAAAAGAATAAAAAATTAACATTAAAATGAGAATATTCTGATACTTCCAGCTTCAGTCTCTTTTAGGGACAATGTGGAATGTATATAAAATGCACAGATAAAAACAAGACCAAAAAAACAGCTGAAATATTGGCCAATAATCACAGCAATGTGTAATGCAGAATTTGTTAATTTATCAACAAAATTGGGTGTTCTCTCCCCCCCCCCCTCCAAAAAAAAAAGAAGAAGAATAGAAGTCGTAGTAAACCGTAGAGCTGCCTGTGTATCAGCACCCACATTAATATTCAAACCAACTGGTCTGGCACCAAAAGTCACAACTGTCAGCTATGAACATTAAAGGGTCACTATGGCGAAAAATTGTACAATTTAAAGCGGACCCAAACCAAACATTTTTTTTATTCAAAATATTTAGTTGCACCACTCTGACACATACAAATATAAATAAACACTCCTTCAAGCCTATGAGCATTTCAGTGCATGCTTTTCACCCTTCTCTTTGCATAACTAGGGTTATACAGGTGGCAGCCATTAGCAATTCCTCCTTTGCTGGACACCTCCTACTCCACCAGTCTGCCGGATTCTGTCCCGGCAATATGAAAGGAAGGGAGGGGTTCCTCCAATAAATGTAAAATATGTTATATTTGTCATCATGCAGCTGAAAAAAGGCTGCTATTTATTATTATAATTTAGAAAATAGATGTTATTTCTGAAATCTTGTATTTTTAGTTTGGGTCCACTTTAAAGTATGTGCAAACATATACAAATAAGAAGTACATTTTTTCCAGAGTAAAATGAGCCATACATTATTTTTCGCTTATGTTGCTGTCACTTACAGTTAGTAGAAATCTGACAGAGGCGACAGGTTTTGGACTAGTCCATCTCTTCATAGGGTATTCTCAGGGATTTGTTTATTTTCAAAAGCACTTAGGCCCCGTTCACACTTGCGGTTCGAGTCCGCAAGTGTCCGGGGGTCGCAAAGAGACCGTACGGGTCTCTGCGGTGGCCACAAGGCGGCACAAGTTGAGGATCCGGAATGTATCAGTTCCGGCTACAATAAAGTAGCCGGAACTAGATACATTGCAGTGCCAGAAAGGCACCGCAAGCATGGGGGATACCGGCGTGTAGTCCGGGCCCCCCAAGTGGCATAGGACCGGTGCTGGAAGCATCCGGTGCTATTGCCAGTGTGATGAGAAACATCCGTTTCTCATTGCACAGCATGGCCGCATGTTCGGGTCAGGATCCGGCCCGGGTGCGTGGGCCAGATGACCGGACCCGAAAGATAGCGCATGTTGGAAAAGTGTCCGGATCCGATCCGGCTCCGTTCTGTACGGAACGGACGCATGTGTACGTCCGCATAGACTTTGCATTGCTATGCGGATTGTACGTTCCGTTTGTACAGTATACGGTCCGGATCCGATCAGGCGAATCCGGACAGCGAACGCTAATGTGAACCAGGCCTTAGTGAATGGCAGTTGCTCTGTCCAACTGCCAAAAAACTGTAGCGAGCAGGGAAGCTGTTTAAATCCTTTTTAGGGAATATCTTTATAAACAATAAAAGCCTTGCTGAGAATCCCCTATGAAGAGATGGACTAGTCCAAAACCTGTCACTTCTGTCAGATTTCTACTCCCTACTGTAAGTGACAGCAACATAGGAGAAAAGTAATTTATGGCTCATTTTACTCTGGAAAAAATGTACTTCTTGTTTGTTTATGTTTGCACATATTTTAAATTTTAAAATGTTTCGCCATAGTGCCCCTTTAACTGAAACCCTAATCAGTATCTGAATAATGTCATTCAAATACACAGCTTTGACATGATTGGGTGAACGGTTTGTATATGGGTAGCACAGTGGCGTAGTGGTTAGAGCTTTTGCCTTGCAGCACTGGATCTCCGGTTCGAATCCCAGTCAGGGCACTATCTGCATGGAGTTTGTATGTTCTCCCCTTATCTGCAGCAGATTCCTCCAGGCTCTCCTGTTTCCGCCTACATCCTAAAAATGTGCAGATAAGTTAATTGGCTTCCCCCTAAATTGTCCCTAGACTACGATACATACGGTACACGATACATACATAGACATATGACTATGGTAGGGACTAGATTGTGAACCCCTCTGAGGGACAGTTGGTGACAAGACAATACACTCTGTGCAGCACTGCGGAAGAGGTCGGCGCTATATAAATACTAAATAGGAATATGTTCCAAATAAAGTGCCCTGTGGTTGGTATAGACATATAATCTCCTATGCAGCCATTTTGTGCCGTGAAATGGCAGCATTGTTCAGGCCTCCTCATCAGATGACTGGGAATGCAGTTAGTGTTAGTTACAGCAGCTATAGAAGTGCCCAGGTCTCAGCAGTGAGATGGATGGAGGGCTGGAGGCCGGGGAGAGAATGATTTGCTGCTTGCTTCATCTTTTATAGTTAGGCCTCTGAGCGGGAGACTTCTGTGTATCAGTAAAACAATGGTGATGAGGAAGACGTATGTGAGGAGAGGCCTGCCGGGGATAACTAATACACAGCTACCTCCATGCCTTATAACAGATATTAATACAGCGTGTAAGTGTTCCTGGCGCATCTCACAAAGCAGGCCGCTCGCTGAGCGAGTCATTAGCATGTTTTATCCTCCTGCCACACGCCAGCGAGGCAGCGATACGCATGGGGCGCTTTATTAAAGGGGATGTGAGGCAAACAGCGGGTGTGACTCACTGTGTTCACTTTAAACAAGACTCAGCTTTACTATGATAAACAATGCAATACAGAGAATATCCTTACTACACACTGCGATTATTAGGTTTATTTAAATATTGGCAACCAGTTCCCACAAGTTAGTCATTTTTGAAAAGGACTAACCAATCTGATGCTGCGCTCTGAGGTAAAGGTCCCTCCTCCTCCACTTCCTCTCAGTGTGCAGAGTGGATGCTCAGCTGGTCATGTGACTGTCTCCATATCTGCAGCAAGTTTTCTTCACATCATGATCTGCTGTCAGGTTTGGTTTAACCCTTTCCAATCTTTTAATTAGATCACCCAGTCCTCCTATATTCACTGTGCGATGGAGCGCACACACTCTAACCTCGCCCCACAATGTGCGCATGCCAGCGTAATACGTAATTATGTGAAGCAGTGTGGTAGCGGTGGGACTCAAAGTGTCAGACCTAACCTGAATTCCCACCAGCAAGATCTGCAATCGCTGTTTGCGGCAGCGGTAAGGAGCGATCCTGTAAACGATAATTTACACAATCACTGCAAACCGCTGCAAGTCAATGAGGAACGATCCTCAACAACCTAATCAGATATGTTGGTCATTCAAAAAGGAACAATCGCCGTGGGTGTCAACATTAACGCATTATCGTTAAACGACGTTGTGAGACATCGCGAAAAAAATAGTTTGTTGCTAAAAATCGTTCAGTGGGTATGGGCTTTTAGTCCGACACTTTGACCTGAGGGGGCTATTTGCACATGACCACCAATGGAAGTGACACAGAGCATGTGAATTTAACCTCTCTGGTCGCCATGGCAAGGCCTGTTCTGAGTGGAACTTGTCCTGTTAAACTGCTGTGTGGTCTTGGCCACCATACTGCAGCTCAGTCTCAGGGTGTTGCCAATCTCTTTATAGCCTAGGCCAGTCATCTGCAAACTTGGCTCTCCCGTTGTTAAAGGGACACTTAAGCCAGAAAAAAAATGTTTTACTCACCTGGTGCTTCTACCAGCCCCCTGCAGCAGTCCGGTGTCCTCGCAGTTACTCACTAATCCTCTGGTCCCCCGCTGCCAGCTAGTGTCGTTTTTGCCGACAGGACTGGCCACGCGTAGCTTTCTCTGCATTCCCGACTGCAATTTGCGCTATTGCGGGCCGCAACACGTACATACGCGTTGCCGCATATCTATGCGCTGGTAATGCGGCAACGTGTATTTTTGTACACGTTGCGGCCCGCAATAGCGGTAATTGCAGTCGGGAATGCGGAGGAAGCTACGCGTGGCAAGTCCTGTCGGCAAAAATGAAACTAGCTGGCAGCGGGGGACCAGAGGATTAGTGAGGGGCTGCGAGGGCACAGGACTGCTGCATGGGGCTGGTAGAAGCCCCAGGTGAGTAAAACGCATTTTTTTTTCTGGCTTAAGTGTCCCTTTAAGGAACTACAAGTCCCACAATGCATTTGCTTTTATGAATCATGACTGCGGCTGTAAGACTCCTGCAATGTATTGTGGGACTTGTAGTTGGAGAGCCAAGTTTGCAGATCACTGGCCTAGGCCATCTTTATATAGAGCGCCTCTGCCGCGAGGTGCCATGTTTAACTTCCAGTGACCAGGGTGAGAGAGTGACAACACCAATCAGCTGTCCATTCACACTGGAAACCTTGTAAAGCTGATTAACATGACCCCAGTGAGGGGAAAATGTCTAACTGGGCAGAATAGTGACATTCACTTAGGGATGTACTCAATTTTTGTTGCCTGTGGATTCAATCACTGTGTGTTGAGTTACTTAAAAACGGAACAGCGACTTTTATTTTTATTTTTTTCTTTAAAGAGAATCTGTATTGTTAAAATCGCACAAAAGTAAACATACCAGTGCGTTAGGGGACATCTCCTATTACCATCTGTCACAATTTCGCCGCTCCCCGCCGCATTAGAAGTGGTTAAAACAGTTTTAAAAAGTTTGTTTGTAAACAAACAAAATGGCCACCAAAACAGGAAGTAGGTTGATGTACAGCATGTCCACACATAGAAAATACATCCATACACAAGCAGGCTGTATACAGCCTTCCTTTTGAATCTCAAGAGATCATTTGTGTGTTTCTTTCCCCCCTGAGGGGGGAGTGCATAGCAGAACCACAACACTGAAGAACTTGGCAGCCTTCCAGACACAGGCTGACAAGTCTGACAAGGGAAAGATACATTGATTTATTACAGAGACTGTGATAATACAAAGTGCTGCAGTAAGCCAGACCACATTAGAATAGCTTTTGGAACTTGTAGGATGATAAAAAACAGGATGCAATTTTTGTTACGGAGTCTCTTTAACAAGAGAGGAACAGCAATTTTACACGTTATACAAGCTGTATACTGACTACTTTACATTGCATCAAAGTGTCATATCTTCACTGTGGTCCTATCAAAAGATATAATGAAATACCGTGTTTTTGGAACTATAAGACACTCAGGACTATAAGACACAACTAGGTTTAGAGGACAAAAACCAAGGGAAAAAAAAATATACTAAACCTGGTCCATGGTCCAGGGGCATCTTGTAGATGTTCTCGCCCCAATTATTGTGCCACCTGTCCCCCTTTGTATGCTCCCTGTGTCCTACCCCCTTTTGTGTCCTCCAGTACTCCCCCGCATCCTCCTCCACTTCCCCTGTGGAATGTAATTAGTATCGGCAGCCGCGGGCATCTCTCTGATGCCCGCAGCGATCAGCTGCTTCTCCTCTCACTCGCTCTTCCCCCAATTACATTCCACAGGAGGAGCGGAGGATGATGTGGGGAGAGTACAGGGACTCCCGACATAGCGGTAGGTCAGCGGTTTGTATCGGTGTGCGATCGTATGTAGAGGACTCCCTGTATTTGGGCTTTAAGACGCAGGGACTTTTGTTCCCCATTTTTTTTTTGGGGGGGGGGGGGAAGTGTGTGTATTTACAAAAATGTGAGCAGTGTACAGGTAGTCCCCGGGTTAACGAACGAGATGGGGACTGTAGGTTCGTTCTTAACCTGAATCTGTTATGTTCTTACTGCGCCATCTCTGTCCCCTGTACATCTTCTGTGCCCCTCTGTGCCTCCAGTGTCCCTCTCTGTGTCACCTCTGCCCTTTGTACCTGCTTATACAAGTTTAAAAGCCATTTTTTCTTTGAATTTTTTAAAATCGATTTTCTCAAAAACTACAAGTCCAATTTGAATTTTTTTTTTACTTGTTCCCATGGAAACACAGAATCCATGCCGTTCGTATCGGCGAGTCGTTCGTAAGTCGGGGACTACCTGTACTCACTTTTGCGAGACACCGTACGTAAGCCTGCAGATTTGATCAAACTGAAAATAATGTCAAGTTCTGCAATTTTGTTATTTTATAAATGAATGCCCACAGATTCCTTGCTCTGTTTGTTGCACTGGCAATGATGCGCACAACAGACTGTTAGACGTGACCGAACAGAGAAGTTCCATCTGGGCTGCCTAATGACATGCACTGTGTGTATGGAAAAGAAGAAGAAAAAATATCAAAGGAGTCTGAGCTGTAACAATGTTCGGCCCATTATCAGTCAGCGGTGTGGGCCCATAAGTCATGCGCTGAGATGGCCGCGCTGTGGCGGAGCGGAACGTGGCTGTGGCTCTGCCCGGACCCTCATATATCTCACTCCTGTAGACATAATGCTTTGACAAGCAGCTCTTTACGGGTCCCTCCTGGATTGGAGCCATCAGAAAGCTGAGAAGAGCAAGGTCTATTTCCACCTGATCGCTCCATAAATAAGGTTAAGCACATCTATTATCAGGCCTGCCACGGCAAATGAAGGGACAGATGAGACGGGTTATCTTAAAGAGTTTAACTCTTAACAGGCTGGGCAGACGCACTCTGTGCAGCGATAGACAAAATCAGGAAGTACCCGAGGCAGAGCGGGATAATGGACAAAGTTATCTGTAAACAAAAGTATTGGAGTAGTCTGGGAAAAAAAAAAGTAGCTAAAAGAAAACTAAAGCTGAATACCAATCACAACGGCCGCAAAAGATGGATCGGGGATACGCGGTGATGAAAAAAAAAAAAAAAACTACGAACGAACATTCCCCAATCCATCTTCTATATTCATATACCGTGACACAAATGATGGGCACAAACACGATGTTGAACGATCTAGTCAATTAGCGCAGAGGTCTATCGAGATCAGAAATGACTATCCACGATTGGATCCATCCTGACAGTCATTCAAAGCGAGCAATCATCGTGTGTAATCTGCCGAACATTTAACGAACGTTCGTTAAACGATGTTAGGCAATATCGCACAAAAGGTGGTTGTTTGTTAACGATTCAACGTGAAAATCTTCTGGTGTGTATGAGTCTTTAGAACTTGAAAGTCAAATAAAGAATCCCGGCATGCAAAAGAGCAACCATAACAGCAATGTTTAATCAAAAGTATAGTGTAAAAAATAAAATAAAATAGGTGTTCGGGATTGTTCACATATCCTACACTATAAAATCCCTGTCTCGCTGCATCCCCTGTCCCTGTGTCCGTGCATTCCGCGTACTGCGCATGCGTGGCACACGAGCAGACTTGGGAGAGCAGGAACACGGGGCCAGGGGGGGGGGGGGGGAGCGTGTGCGCGTGTGCATGCGCACTGACCGTTGGCGGCAACAGGGGAGAGGAGAGGAGTAGCGCCCGTTTCTATACAGGCCGTATGTCTAGTTATAAAATAAAATGCAGAGGGTGGTGGTGGTGGGGGGGGGGGGGGTTCATTCTGGTTGGATACATTATGAAGATTGAGGTAGGTAGCACAATTAACTTATGTTGACACAGAGGCAATCAGCAGTGATATGGAGATGTGTGCCCCACAGGCTGAGAGGGCACGCCCCTATTGACCTACTTTTAGTTGATGGAAGTGGTGTTGAGTAAGGCCTTGTTTAAACAGGAACGGTAACCAAGGATTGAACGTGGTCCCAATCAGTAGCGGATACCTCCTTTCCCATGAGAAATATTTACCTTTTCTCAAACGGATCATCAGGGGGCGGTGTATGGCTGATATTGTGGTGAATCCCCTCCCACAGTGTGAGGTCATGACCATGGTCCTGACAGTTTCCGGTCTGTGAACAGTGTTACATTGTGGGAAATAATGGCTGTTTCCAACTGCCAAGCAACCAGTATCCCCCTCTGTGCATATGCATATGCATATATAGATCTATTTCAACCTTTTAGCCTATTGCAATGTTAGGGGGTGTGGTTATAGAAAAGGCCGGTTCTAGACTTTTTGCTGCCTGAGGCAAACTTGTGAGGATGCCACACCGCCCCACCCCGATTTGGAATGATCACACAGCACCTGAAAATGTACTCTGCTTTATTTAATGTTCTCACATGACATGCTGCAGCTCAACACACTGGCTGGCTGTGAGTCTGACAAATACACTGTTCATCCTCAGCCACTCCATTCCTCCTCAGGAAGGTACACACAGTACAAACATGCTGCCCCTGAAATCTCTATGCCTGATGTAAATGTTTCACCTTGCTTCATGAGAGAACCGGCCCTGGTTATAGATAATTGCAGTTGGTGCAGTTTTTTTTTTTTTGTTTTTTTTTGTCATGTCTGCCAGTAGTAAAGATGATGACCCGATTGTGACTCAAACAATATGAACAATATCACATGGCAAAGATCAATCATTTCTTGATCGCTCTTCCATTTTTTTACTTCACACTTTGCAATGTATCGATTTATGTTTTCCCCCTTTTTGTTAAAGTCGTTCTTTAAGGATAGCCATGAGTTTACAGTGCAATGCACGCCATCTGGGTTGCTGCGAGTTGTGCGGCTGATCCCATGCACTTGATTGATACATTGATACACATTACGGCCTGTGGTGGTACTCAAAGTGTGGCACCCTTTTCACCGGACTTACCATTTGGGGCACTTTTTTTCACTACAGGTCCACTTAAAGATCCTATACATGGTGCGAGTTGAATCCAAGACCCCAGTGCTGCAAAGCCACAAGGCTATCCGCTGAGCCAGGCTGCAGTCATACAGATCGGCGGTGTAGCCAGCAACTGATGTCACAGACACCTGACAAATTGTACAAGACTAGGGGTTAAACCGTAAGACATCAGTTTAATCTGTGCGAGTATAATAAGTTTCTGGCAGATGCGAGACAGATGACTTTAGTGTCATTTACTTTTACGATTCATTAATTCCTCACTGCACAAATCATATCTTTGACAAAACTCGAAATAACCTTAATATGAAGGAAAAAGTCCAAGGCAGCAATCTGACTGCACTAGGAACAGTAAATCATGCAGCGGCGCGAAACACAGGCTTTGTGATCGGCCAGCGTGGGGGGAGGGGGGGGGCGGCAGCGGCGAAACGCCCTGATTATTAACTTATTATTTACCCATGCAGAACAAATTCCGTCTGCCGGCCTTCACAGAATCACTGGTGAAATTAGTGAGTTTCATTTACACTGTTAATTACTCAGTACTACTATTAAGATCTAAATTAGAAAAAAGGATTATCCTACTTAAAAAAATTAAAAAAAAAAAATGTAGGCTTTTGATCAAATTTTTTAGGCATCAAACACTGTGGAATCCTGTATTGTTTTTGTTTCTCCTACAGATTGGCATAAATACTAACCATGTTTTGGGCCCCTGATGAGTCACATTGTGGGGAAACATGTAGGTCAGAACGTGGATTCGGAAGGATTAGACATGTGAGGAACAGAGCTGTGGAGGCGGAGTTGAAGAGTCTGAGCAATTTTGGGTACCTGGAGTTGAAGTTGGAAGATTCAATAAGACAACAAGCAATTGGCTCACAGGCTGCAAATGAAATGAAACCTACAGAGATGCGCAGAGCCCCCCTGAGGCTAATACACACCTTGAATACAAATCAGATGCAAATTATATACTTATCACTATTCTAAAAACTTGAATGCAAACTGAAGCCCATTGAGGCAGCTTGCCTGAAGTATACTTGTGTTCTTTATACAGCAGAAAGGAATGCCAGCTCTTCTGCGGTAAATTCAATAAACTGAGGTGTTGGAGTTTTTTTTTTTATTATTATTATTATTATTTAGTATTTTATATAGCGCCAACATATTACGCAGCGCTGTACAGTATATATATATTGTCTTGTCACTAACTGTCCCTCAAAGGAGCTCATAATCTAATCCCTACTATTATCATATGTCTGTTTGTATTATGTAATGTATGTACTGTAGTCTAGGGCCAATTTAGGGATGAGCCAATTAACTTATCTGTATGTTTTTGGGATGATTTGTTGAATGAGTTGATGAGTTGAATGATTTTTGTACCAACTCCACAGTAAAGGTGCGTACACACATGCGACTATAGTCGTTTGAAACAATCGTTCCCCGATCATTTCAAACGACGATCGTTTAGAAAAAAGCTGCCAACGACCATTAAGTCTAACGACGGACGAGCTAGATTGTTAAAAATTAATCTAGCTTGGCGGGTTTTTTCCAACGACGATCGTTTGCAAAAGTAGTACATCGATGGAAAACGGTCATTTGTACTAGGCTTGACATGCGCATTTTGCTATTTCTCCATGGAACTTTTCATTTTTATGCGCAAGCGCAATAGTTGCTTTACGTGATGTAACGTTCGTTCTAACGATCAGATCGTTACACACCTTTAAAAGCTAACCTTACTTAGGTTGTTCTTTCGTCAATTAACTGTTCGTTCGTCGTTCACAACGAACGATCGTTGTCGTATGTGTGTACGTAGCTTAATAATTTAGACTTAGGGCCTGTACACACTGAAAAACGCAAGCAAAATTGCAAGCGCATGCGTTTTTAAAATCGCAAGTGCATGTAGTTTTAAAAACGCATCGTATGCGTTTTTGATGCGTTTGCGTTTTTCTTGTAATTGCTGATTGGCTAAAGAATCCTTTGTTTTTTTCTAGTTTACATTTCAACAGGAATCAGGAAATATCAGAGTCTTCTGGGATACTGACTTCTGAAAAACTCAGGCAAAAACGCAAGTGCATGCATTTTTAATGCTTTTTTTTAAAAAAGCGCAGCAGGCACTGCGATTGCGTTTTTCTAAAAACGCATCGCACCAGTGTGTACAAGTCATCACGATTTTCATTCTTTTTCAAAAGACCTTGCGATTTTAAAAACGCATCAGTTTTTAAAAAACGCAGCACAAGCGCAGCAGTGTGTACAGGCCCTAAGGAGTAGGAAAATTTTGGGTACCTGGAGTCAGTTGTTTCATAAACTTCATAATGAGTTGTAGTCGTATGATTTTTGTACCGACTCCACAGTGAGGAACTGTGAGGAACTGTGCATATGCAACATAGTAAATTAAGCATGACACTGAGTTTGACAGCTTGCACTATGACAATGCGTTGCTTGATGAGGTAATGTATACATTGAAAGCCCGCCTGCCACACAGGGAGAGCTAGTCCTTAAGACACTCTACGCCATTCTAACATGCATATGTGCTTTTTAAATGTAATAAAGTGTCATGTTTTTACGCTATGGGAGATCTAGTAGAAATTTCTGGTGATATCCAGGAGGTGTGAGGAGACCCTATAACTGCCCCAAGGCAGTGTTGGGCCCGTTCTGAGGGGGTTGGAGGACTGAGTGCCGTGTGATTGGGTGTGGCAGAGGCTGTCCTATCCCAAAAAGCTTTTGCCAAGAGCTGGGATGTGCTACCAAGCTCAAAACATAGGACATCATGTGTGCTCACTGCTCTGGACTTCATAATATTGCGATGCACGAATGAAAAGAGAAAAGAAGAGAAGAAAGAAAAACTCAAGAGAGGCAGATCCTGAGTGTCTACATAGTGCTCACAACCTTGAAATACAGTGTGGGAGACACAGACAGAGGTATAAAGGCAGGGAGAGCAGACTATTCCAACAGTGAGCAGAAGACCCTTGAGGATGAGAATCACTTCCTGCTGTACTGCCCCAAATATACTGCAACCAGGGAAACTTCTTTAGGAAATTCATGGACCCATTTCCAGACTGTCATTTATTAGTGGATAGAAAAGAGAAAACTCTAGATTCTACTGGGAGAAGAGGAACCCGTAGTGACAATCGCTGCGCACTGTCATAGCATGCCAGAGACGGAGGAGGAATCCACAATGACAGTCGCTGCACACTATGTCACAGTATACCACAGACAGAGAGGAGGAATTCTCAGTGACAATCGTTGCACACTATGTCACAGCATGCCACAGACAGAGAGGAGGAATCCACAGTGACAGTCCCTGCACACTATGTCACAGTATACCACAGACAGAGGAGGAATTCTCAGTGACAATCGCTGCACACTATGTCACAGTATACCACAGACAGAGAGGAGGAATCCACAGTGACAGTCCCTGCACACTATGTCACAGTATACCACAGACAGAGAGGAGGAATCCACAGTGACAGTCCCTGCACACTATGTCACAGTATACCACAGACAGAGGAGGAATCCACAGTGACAATCGCTGCACACTATGTCACAGTATACCACAGACAGAGGAGGAATCCACAGTGACAGTCCCTGCACACTATGTCACAGTATACCACAGACAGAGGAGGAATCCACAGTGACAATCGCTGCACACTATGTCACAGCATGCCACAAAGCATAATGAACTGTAATCCTAAACTTGTCCACAGACTGTTTACCCATTGTACCTCTAAACCCACCCGGGACCCAGCGTACGAGAGATAACGGCTCGTGAGACTTGGGCGCAGGATACAGCCGGTATATGGCTGATCCTGCTGCCGCACAAGTCCCGGACATATTAAATACTATTCCCCTTCCAGGCCGCCATGGATGGTGGGGAATGAAATAATTCAGCTTCCAGCAATTGCAAATTATTATGTTTTAAAAGTAATTTCAGCTCTGTCTTCTGACGGCGCTGAAGTTACTCCGTGTGCGGCTATAGCTGTAATTCCTTTTACAGCCTATGGTGGCGCCGGCTGCACCCAAATCTCCTGCGGACCCACCCCCATTTCTCCTAACTTAGGTGATGCCTGAATCTATCTTGCTCAAGTCCATAAAGATACTTTTGATTTGAGAGAGCGTAAGAACCAATAGTGATATTTACCATTGCCAATGCATTTTTCTTTGTACAATTGTTATAAGTAAATTGCAGATGTTCAGCTGCATATTGTATAAAGCCAGTACTGCATGTTATGTATTGCGTAGCTTCACATCCCACCCCAATAACAGCGGGCCGATGCTTAAAATGCTGTGCTTGGCATTAATCTGTGCTATATACATCATGCAGTAAATGGGTTCATTCCATATGCTGCTCTGTTACTGGACTCATCATTGTTTTTCAGCCTGTGTAATCTTCCCTGCTATTTCCCCATTCGTGTGACTCATAGAAGCCTCCACAATGCACACTGCAAATCCATTTACAGCAGGTGTGAAAAAATGACTGATCAAACCGAATGGGGTTATTCCAGGCTGCTTCACTAAACTCACCCCTGCAGAGCCTTATGGGGAGCCTTACGAGGCTTCAATGGATGCAGCACTGTATAGGAGTAACATTATGCAATGTATTTATATGTAGCACTGACATCCTCCACAGCACTTTACAGAGTACATAGTGATGTCACTGACTGTCCTCAGAGGAGCTCACACTTTACATTATGACTATGGTAGGATTAATGTCCTACTACATTATTATCATTATTATGTATTTATATAGCACGGACATCTTCTGCAGCACATTACAGAGTACATAGTCATGTCACTGACTGTCCTCAGAGGAGCTCACACTTTAATCCTACCATAGTCATAGTGTAATGTCCTACCATATTATTATTATTATTATTATGTATTTATATAGCACTGACATCTTCTGCAGCACATTACAGAGAACATAGTCATGTCACTAACTGTCCTCAGAGGATCTCACAATTTAATCCTACAACAGTGATGGTCTAATGTCCGTGTCAGTCATTTCTCCTTCGTAGTCTAGGGCAAATTTTTAGGGAAAGCCAATTAACTGATCTGTATGTTTTTGGGACGTGGGAGGACACCGGAGTGCCTGAAGGAAACCCACGCAGACACAGGGAGACTATACAAACTGTGCAGATAGTGCCTTGGCTGGGATTCAAACCAGGGACCCAGGGCTGACTAATGCAATATGCAATGCAATGCAATGCAGGGCTGACTAATGCAATATGAAGCCATTAAACTGAAAATAAAAAGGAGACCCTTTCATGTTTCTAACATCCTACTTATTATCCATACTACACATACAATTCATTATATCATACGTTTATTTTCACTTCAGGTTCACTTTAAAGAGTACCTAAATTACAAATTACAGTTTGCTTTAAACCTAAACGTTGCCAAATATATAAAATCACACATAATAAAGTGTGATTTCCTCACCCCCCAGGCTCCGTACTCCACATATGGACTAAATCCCCACCCCCAGTGTGAAATTGGGCCCTGGCATTTTTCTTTCTTTCCAGACCATAGGTGCAAAGGATGCTTGGGGATTGATGTCATAACTCCCCCCCCTCATGTCCATGTGTTCTAATCTAGGCAGACAGACAGACATTTGAAATAAGAATTATAGCAAACAGACATGCTAAGACAGACGACAGCAGTTCTCCTGTCTCTCCTCTCTTTTACACACTGTGAATAGAGAAGTAATTTGATCCAGGCAGGCAGAGAGCAGGGGAGGGAGGGGCAGGGGAGGGAACCAGGCTGGAGGGCAGAGACAAAGCTTCAGCATTAGGATGAATAAGGAGGTGCTGCTATAGATATAAATGTCAGTCTGTTCTATCCACTATGATGTACCAGATGTAAACTTTCAAACTCCACACAGTGCATAGACTACATACAAGTTATGCCAGTCAGACCTTTGTTTGGCTGGAGGTGGTCTTTAACTGTTAGTGGGGTGTGGTACCTTGCCTGGTGTTCCCCCTTAACCACTTCCGGATTCTCGGTGCGTATATGTACGCCCCTGAATCCTGAAGTGCGGCCGTTCCATGTCAGTTCACGGAGGGTGTCTCCGTGAACACCCTGCGAGCCGATCGGCGGCTCACAGGGTAAATGTAAACACACGGGGAAGATCTTCCCCGGTGTTTACATGTATACGGCGCTGCTGCGCAGTAGAGGAGATCGGCGATCCCCGGCCTCTGATTGGCCGGGGATCGCCGGCATCTGATAGGCTAAAGCCTATCCCATCAGGCGCAGGACGGAAATCCGTCCTACGCCGCTCACAGAGAGAGGGAGGGAGGGAAGGGGAAGGAGGCCAGGAAGCGCTGCGGAGGGGGGCTTTGAAGAGCCCCCCGCAAGCGCAAGCAGCCGGCGGCGATCAGACCCCCCCCAGCAGGACATCCCCCTAGTGGGGAAAAAAGGGGGGAAGTCTGATCGGCCTGGCTGCAACCTGATCTATGCTGTGGGCTGGAGAGCCCACGCTGCACAGATCAGCACAAAATACCATGGTATACAAGTGGTTAAAGTGGACCTGAACTTTTGCACAGGACAGGAGAAAAACAGAGAAATGCACCTTCTATGTATTTAGAGAGAGTTTAGCCTGTCTAATTCCCCCTCATCTGTGACTAATCTCAAGTTGTAATTTGATCTCTCCCTGTGTCAGCTGACTACCTCGGCAGAGTAGCTAATTGGTAAACACAGGATGTTTTAACACTGTCTGCTCCTATTAAAGCAGGAACAGAGAAATGTTTTTTTCTTTAAAGGTTATTATGCTGTTGCATATCTTTTAGAGCAGAGAGGAAGATCGGAGTTCAGGTCCGATTTGATATACCCGAGCTCGCAGTGTGGGGCGTTGTCGGTCCCTGCAGAGCAGATTGGGAACTGCTGCTGGGCAAGCTCTGGGAGGATGCGGAGGAGGGGAGTGGGGGGAAATCAGACAGACATGATCACAGAGAATATGAAATGACATCTTTACTTTATAAAGTGCTAGCTGGGAATCACCAGATGACAAGTCATGGCCTGACATGAACCCAGCTAATGGATAGCAGCACACTGGTGTTTATTAGATAAACAGTGCGTTTGGCAGAGGTCAGCCATCAATACAGATTCAGCAGGCTTAATGCTTACAGGAAATGTCTACCTTAAAGCACAACTCCGTGCACAGAAATAAATATCTCAATCTGATTGCTCGGTAAGCAGCGTGCCCCTGTATTACCCCATCTGTGTCAGACGGGGTCTCTCCTGGGTCACATGACTGGTAGCAGCCCAGCTGGAGGAGGTGATAGAACACTGTCTGTAGCTGATTGAATCAGCATCAGCAAGAAGACTTTACAAAAAAGAAGTTTGCCTTCTTAAAACAGAAGGCGAGGTGTGAGGTCATACACTGATTAATGTATTATGGGCAGCACGGTGACGTAGTGGTTACCACTGTTGCCTTGCAGTGCTGTGTCCCTGGTACATATCTCAGCCAGGGCACTATCTGAACAGAGTTTGTATGTTCTCCCTGTGCGGGTTTCTCCTCTCACATCCCAAAAACATACATACAGATAAATAAATTGGCTTCCCACTAAATTGGCCCTAGACTACGATACATACACTACATACATAGACGTATGACTATGGTAGGGATTACACTGTGAGCCCCTCTGAGGGACAGTCAGTGACAAGACAATATACTCTGTACAGCGCTGCAGAAGATGCCGGTGCTATATAAAAAAATATATAATAATAATAATAATAATAATAATAATAATGTATTAAGTTGAAAAAAAGACATTCATCCATCAAGTCCAACCAGAAAAAAGTAAATAAATGAACCTGCACATGTCCCAGTTGATCCAGGGGAAGGCAACAAACCTTACAAGGCCTGGGCCAATTAGCCTTAAAGCGGACCCAAACCAAACATTTTTTAATTCAAAATATTTAGTTGCCCCACTCTGACACATAGAAAGATACATAAACACTTGTTCAAGCCTATGAGCATTTCAGTGTATGCTTTTCACCCTTCTCTTTTCATAACTAGGGTTATACTGGGGGCAGCCATTAGCAATTCCTCATTTGCTGGACACCATTTACTCCACCAGTCTGCCGGCTTCTGTCCCGGCAATATGAAAGGAAGGGAGGGGTTCCTCCAATAAATGTAAAATATTTTATATTTGTCATCATGCAGCTGAAAAAAGGCTGCTAATTTATTATTATAATTTAGAAAATAGATTTCATTTCTGAAATTTTTAATCGCTATTAGCCTGCTATTAACTGCTAAATGGGCAGCCGTTGAAAAATTTCCCACACTCAAAACAAGAGTTTTAAAATTGATTTTATCAAAAACTATCAGGTCTTTTTGATTTTTTTTTCTCTTGTATCTTGTATTTTTAATTTGGGTCCACTTTAAAAGGGAAAAATTCCTTCCCGACTCCAGATGGCAGACAGATAAACCCCTGGATCAGCTCTTCTGGGAATTTCCCAATAATTATAGCAGTGGATGCCCTTCAATGCAAGGAAAAGTCACCTGCTAAAGGGCTCCGCCTGAAACTAGTGTGTATTTCCTTAAAGCGGATCCGAGATGAAAAACTAACTATATCAAGTACCGTAACTTGTCTATATGTCTTATCTAAAGTCTAGATCCCCCCTCCTCCTCCCCTCTGCCTCTGAAATCTCTGGCTAGTAATACCTCCCCCTCCTGTCCAGACTTAGCTCCCATGAGCCCTTGCTACTGTCTGAAAGTGCCTTGACTCTCTGAAAACCTGCGGGAGTGGTTTATTTAGTTTATAGGGAATCAGAGCATTAAAACAAACAAAAAGTATTTGGCTTGAGGAATGCCCTATAAACAATAGGAAAGGAACACAATTATGCAATGAGTAAAAGTTCATCTCGGATCCACTTTAAAGGACAGGTCTGGGGTTAGAAAAAACAAAACTTACTTACCTGGGGCTTCCTCTGGCAGCCCATCTGTCCCAGGATCCCCTCCGTTGCAGATGCCGACGGCGAAAGATCGGTATCTTCTGCGCAAGCGCTGGCAAGGTTGGCACCTGCAACGGAGGGAACACCGGGACACCGGCTGGAAGTGGAGCTGTGGCGAGGGACAGATAGGCTACCAGGGGTTGGAAGAAGCCCCAGGTAAGTAGATTTTGTTTTTTTTTTTAACCCCGGGCCTGACCTTTAACATCTTCAATACAGCAAAGATGCTTTACCCTCTTCTTGCAACTGGTCTTTTGTTTACCCTCGGTTTTATTTTTTGCTTTTGCACGTGCAGTAACACTTTGTGAATTGATCCGTGTCACTACACCCTCTTAAATAAGTAGTTACCAATAATCATATAGGGACCAAAAATATATCGCCGTACCCAGATTGGAACATTCTCCACCAAAGCAGAGTATATACAGTGGTGTGAAAAACTATTTGCCCCCTTCCTGATTTCTTATTCTTTTGCATGTTTGTCACACTTAAATGTTTCTGCTCATCAAAAAACGTTACCTATTAGTCAAAGATAACATAATTGAACACAAAATGAAGTTTTAAATGATGGTTTTTATTATTTAGTGAGAAAAAAAAACCTCAAAACCTACATGGCCCTGTGTGAAAAAGTGATTGCCCCCCCTTCTTAAAAAATAACTTAACTGTGGTTTATCACACGTGAGTTCAATTTCTGTAGTCACCCCCAGGCCTGATTACTGCCACACCTGTTTCAATCAAGAAATCACTTAAATAGGATCTATCTGACACAGAGAAGTAGACCAAAAGCACCTCAAAAGCTAGACATCATGCCAAGATCCAAAGAAATTCAGGAACAAATGAGAACAAAAGTACTGTAATTGAGATCTATCAGTCTGGTAAAGGTTATAAAGCCATTTCTAAAGCTTTGGGACTCCAGCGAACCACAGTGAGATCCATTATCCACAAATGGCAAAAACATGGAACAGTGATGAACCTTCCCAGGAGTGGCCGGCCGACCAAAATTACCCCAAGAGCGCAGAGAAAACTCATCCGTGAGGCCACAAAAGACCCTAGGATAACATCTAAAGAACTGCAGGCCTCACTTGCCTCAATTAAGGTCAGTGTTCACGACTCTACCATAAGAAAGAGACTGGGAAAAAACGGCCTGCATGGCAGATATCCAAGGCGCAAACCACTTTTAAGCAAAAAGAACATTAAGGCTCGTCTCAATTTTGCTAAAAAAAAACCCATCTCAATGATTGCCAAGATTTTGGGGAAAATACCTTGTGGACCGACGAGACAAAAGTTGAACTTTTTGGAAGGTGCGTGTCCCGTTACATCTGGCGTAGAAGTAACACAGCATTTCAGCAAAAGAACATCATACCAACAGTAAAATATGGTGGTGGTAGTGTGATGGTCTGGGGTTGTTTTGCTGCTTCAGGACCTGGAAGGCATGCTGTGATAGATGGAACCATGAATTCTACGGTCTACCAAAAAATCCTGAAGGAGAACGTCCGGCCATCTGTTCGTCAACTCAAGCTGAAGCGATCTTGGGTGCTGCAGCAGGACAATGACCCAAAACACACCAGCAAATCCACCTCTGAATGGCTGGAAAAAAACAAAATGAAGACTTTGGAGTGGCCTAGTCAAAGTCCTGACCTGAATCCTATCGAGATGTTGTAGCATGACCTTAAAAAGGCAGTTCATGCTAGAAAACCCTCAAATAAAGCTGAATTACAACAATTCTGCAAAGATGAGTGGGCCAAAATTCCTCCAGAGCACTGTAAAAGACTCGTTGCAAGTTATCGCAAACGCTTAATTGCAGTTATTGCTGCTAAGGGTGGCCCAACCAGTTATTAGGTTCAGGGGGCAATTTCTTTTTCACACAGGGCCATGTAGGTTTTGAGTTTTTTTTCTCACTAAATAATAAAAACCATCATTTAAAACTGCATTTTGTGTTCAATTATGTTATCTTTGACTAATAGTTAAATGTTTCTGCTCATCAAAAACCATTAAGTGTGACAAACATGCAAAAGAATAAGAAATCAGGAAGGGGGCAAATAGTTTTTCACAGCACTGTATATGAACATCCTTTGTTCTGTTCTGCAGGAACGCAGAGACCTATGCCATTCCCAGAACTCAAGTACCCAGCCTGGGCATTGTTCACCGCTCCCGCTCACCTGTCATTAGAAAATGAAACACGCATCCACGGACCTGACCCGCTGATGAGCGCCGAGCTCCGGCAAAGACGTCTCGGAGATTTAGCGTCTCACCTTCTAAAGCAATCATCTCTAATTAGGGGCCAGATCTTTATTAAACGCGAACACTTTGGAGCCCGTGACCCCTGACAGACCGCACATTATACTTGAAGCAGACGCAAGGCTAACATTATGGAAATGTTATAATTAGGAATTGTGCTTACACAGCGCCGATCCGCGGCTCACCCCTGGGACCAATGACATTAACCGATGAGGAAATGAAGACAGGAGAGATTTCTGGAGGGCGTCTGGGACCTTGATCTTTTGCTTCACTTTTTTTTTTTCATTTAAAGGGATTTTTTATTGTAATATATACACATCCTAATGTGAAAGAAAAAGTTTAGCGGATGGGTACATCAATGTCGTGTAGCAATCACACGCGGCGTAAGAATCATAGTAAAGTCCTGGATAGCCGGAACTCTGGCAGTCTCAACTAACAGGCATGCATGGCGGGGGGGGGGAGGGGGGAGGAGGACGTTCCTTCTTATATTAGCAGAGAGGTGGGCAGTGGAAGTGACTTATAAATCCTCCGGGGGCTGGTTTTCTTCACTCCCGTAGCGCCCAGCAGTTTTGCGGTGTCCTCTTACAGCTCCCAGGTATGTCACCTGACCCGCATTGGGTCACATGACACATTGTTGCCTTGCACAGAGAATGCCGCAAAGCTGCTGGGAGCTACAGGACCGGAGCAGACTGGCATCCGGAAGAGTCGTAAGTAATTACAGCTGCGCAACACTCTGCCCTTTATGGAGGGGGGAGTTTAGTGTTAATCTTAATGCCGGTTGCTTGACTTTACTGCTCAAGTGGGTACAGAGCAGGACTGTGCTACGCAGTGTTCCCCAACACTGTCCCCAAGGCCCAACAACAGTGCGTGTTTTGTGGAAATCCACACAGGTAGTTAATCAGCTCTGCTGAGACACTAATTACCTCACCTGTGAATGTTTGTGGTTTTTTGCAAAACATGTATTGTTGGTGGTACTTGAGGACCGGGTTGGGGAGCTCTGTGCTACAGAATCAAACAGGTAGTGTGTTAGGGTTACCAACATTTACTGTTCGAGGGAGGGGGTGGACTGAGATGGACCGATAATGCGTCCTGGTTTAGTCACCTAAAATTTTAGAAAGCGATGGGACATTGATAATAGAGCAGAAACAGCTGAAGATGTAACAAAAAATAAGAGGCTAGTGGAATTTGGAACTGACATTTTTGTGCTTCATTGGCATAAAAGTGGCAATGAAATCCATGAGATTTTTAGTAAATTGTGAGAATGATATAGATGTAAAAAAAAAAAAAAAAAAAGAAAGGGTACAAGGACACAGCCTTGTGGTACCCCAACAGACAGAGGGTAATGGAGAAAAACGATTGCTGTAGTGAGAGAGCATAAAAAGGTAGGAGTTAATCCAGGAAAATAGGATAATGTATCATTCTGTATCACAGTGTAAAAAAAAAAAAAAAAAGACATTTTAATGATTAGCAAAGGAAAAAATATTAACACACAATGCTCTGCTGCCTTCTTTGATGTAAGTACAGGCATTCGTTTAAAGATTAAACTGGAGTAGAGGTAATTAAATTACTCGCGTAAGACAAGCATTCTCGCAATGAATATTCATAGCGTTAAATGGAACGTTTACATCCGCCTGGAGCTCTCCTTTAGCATTTTAAAGGAAACCTCTAAGACAGCTCTGCTGAGCAGGTGCGGAGAAAGGGAACGCATTTAAAAGGTTTGAGATTTCTGGTCCCCCTGTGAGCACAGATGGCAAGGTTAGGGATACAGGTCATGTTTCCCCCCTCTCTGAGCCAATCCAAGATGGTCCCATCTCACCGAAACAACCTAGTTTCCTAATGGAGGCTAAATGGGACAATCTATTTCTGGAGGTGACTCATTTACCAGACATCACACTTAACACTAATGATGCTGGTCCTCGTTAGTCGACCTTTCAAGATGCGGTTTAGAGTAACGGATAACGCTAAAAACTTCCGAACGTTTACTTAGAATGTTAACAAAGTTTAGGCATACATAATAATGTTAAAATAAATTCTACTATATTTCAAGAGAGTGGCTGTAAAAATCCCTAAAGCTGGTATATGGTATTAGCTTGCAGAAACGAATTGATTTAAAATGTATTTTGTCAGATTTAAACTGGTATTGTCGTAAAAAAGGTGTTCCTCTAAAGCATTAAAAATACAAAAAAAAAATGACTATAAAACCTTACTAGTCCTCAGACCTATTTAAAGTGAACTGAGCAGCATTTTAGCCCAGGATTATTGTATCTCAATAGCATATTAAAAATGCATACTAACAATGTGGCCCATTACTAAAAAAATCCATTCTACCTCCTTTTTACATTGAAATGTAAGAGGCCTTTATTGCCCTCCTTGTCCTTTATTACTGGAGATTAATAAGGACATTAACTTGGCACATCTACTCCACTATTTTTCCATGTATATGAGGGGTTTCAGGATAAAAAAGTGCTCCAGACAATCCAATGTGGAGGATGGATGGACATTGTTGGAGCCCTGAGGAGGTGAGAGTGCCTGGCACTCTGCATATACGGGGGTCTGGGGGAGCACAGGATGGGGTCCACATGACATTGAGGTTTAATTTCGGCCCACTGAGTTTGATACCCCTGGGCTACAGGCTCTACTCATAACACCTTCCCCAACTCAACCCGAGTGCCCCCAACGTAACAGAAGTATCGCCGGCACCAACATTCCAGCTATTATGGCATCTCTCTTCTGCAGCAGGCCCAGCGTCGTCTTCATCAGTGTCATGTGACAAGAGGCATTGGCTATATCAATGGGGGGGGAGGAGGGGGAGGTACATCTGGCTATTTGAAGGGGGCATACTTGGCAATCTAAAGGGGGAAAAAAGGGGCACATCTGACAATCTAAGGAGGCGCACACTTGGAAATCTAAAGAGGGGCACTCTGGCCATCTGAATAGTGGAAAGGGGAACGCTAAGCCATCTAAACAAGGAAGGGAAGGGGGGGGGGGGGGGGCAAATCTGGCAACCTAAAGAGGGAGAAGGAGCACATCTGGCTATCTATAGTGGGGCACACCGGCTATCTGAGCAGGGGAATGGTGCACATCTAGCCATCTAAACCGCATTTGTACATTTGGCTCCACCCATGAGCGTTCCTACATTCATGCTGCATGGCCACATGCAGCAGGACTATCCAGAGGGGGCGCAAAAACCGTCTTTGTCCCCGTGCACTGAAAACCCCAGCTACGCCTCTGTTTGCCATCCAAGCCTCTGGGACACACCAGAAACCATTAGAGGAGTTCTCACTCCAATATCTACTGGAAGCTCAAGTACCGATTTCTGGCGGACAGAACATTTTATTGCCCATTTGTAGAGGCCGAGTTGCAGGTTAGATTTAAAAGACTTTGTAAGACTTTTCCGTTTTACCGAGGCAGACCCTTCCTGGCCACGCAGCAAACGCGTCGCCTTTCATATATCACGCTTTGTAAAGAACAGGTTAAAAGACTAACTCCGCAGAGACAGAACAAGGAGAGACTACACGCTCCATTTCAGATTTGGCAGGTAACCAGCCGTCTGGAAAGGCTCTTCATAAATTTGTCTTGCTTTTAAGGATGCAAACATAATTCATAAAAGTAGCGCTGGCTTCTGTGCTATCAGACACTGCAAAGAATACAAAGTATGGCGGGGCTGCCGCTCTGTGAAGCCATCTGCAGACTCTCAGGTGTCTGGGTAATGCCAAGTCACATAGTGTACAAGGTAGCCCTATAATAACCAGCGGTTGTTTCCTTTCTGCTGCTGTGGCTTGTGGCTGTGAATTGTTCTCCAAGTCTGTTCTAATGTCAGTGATTACTTGGTGGCTTTACAATCCATCTTACAGTGGATCCCCTAAAAGTGCAAATCCTCCCTCCCCCCTCCCCCCGCCATTACCCTCTAATGCAGGCTTTTCAAACTTCTTAGTAATTGTACTACGTTTATCAACTGATAATTTTTTAAGTACCACCTGTGTGCCTGCACAGTAGATTGGACCCGATTAGACTCAGCTGTCTCCGCACAGCAAAGAGCCTGCACTGTGCATGCGCTCACGCAGACAAGGAGATCTTCTAGTTGTGTCTTAGGGGAAAAGGGGTAAAGGAAAAAAAAACCGGCATGCACTGCAAATTCTCTTTTGCGGCACATGTACCAAATTAGAGCCAGGGGACCTGATAAATGATATTCTATTGAGAACAAAATGGAGAGATTTTTAACTTTTGGATTGCCTGGTTAGTATCCTTATTTGTTTACCATATAAAAATAGCAAATTGATTTTTGAGTGTATGCTGGACAGTTACTCCTTAAGTATAGGTAGCCTCCCGACACCACCAGAGAGCTGGCAGTGACTCGCCACAAAGTTTGGCACTCCCGTGCTTGCTCCTCGCTGTGTTGCCCTGCAGAATAAGTCAGACCTCAGATCAGCGGTAACTTGGCTGCAGCAAAGAAGACAGCCAGGGGAATGGTGCCCAGTGACAGTGGTATGTGATGTCACTTCCTGTATTTAAAGTATACCCGCCGACACTGTGCACCATTCGCCTGGCTGTATCCTCTCTGCTGATCTGAGTTCTGGAGTATGCTGCAGGGCAGTACAACGAGGAACGAGCGAGGGGTAGCTGAACTTTGTGGAGGCAAGACAGGAACAGGACAAGCGGCAGGGCAATTAAGTGGCAGGCAAACGTGGAATGTACCACCTGGCCAACAGCAAACTACCACAGGTTGAAAAGCCCTGCTCTAATGTATTTTAAGCCTCATCCCCTCTTAGCCTCTCGCTTTACAGCCGTGGAGCTCCTAGTTCCAAGATCGCAAGTACTCCTAGAAACACCACTTCCAGAATCTCAAACACACAAAAAAACACAGAAAGTCACACAAGAGTTGCTTTCCTTTTGTGGTTGAGTTAATGTTTTGGTGTTTGTCCTTTTGCAGTTGCATTTGTATGGTAGCCTGAAGTTGATACAGGAAGCCACTTATCAGAAATTGTACATTCTATGTATAATGCTGCAGGTGCAATAGTCAAAGTTTTGAAGTGGAATTCTAATTAAATTAACTTTTCAGATATGCCCCCCCCCCTCCCCTCTTTTCACAGTTATCAGGATTATTTGTTCAGCCAGATAAAAGTATTTTGTCTTCTATTCACTTTCCAGGGGAGTCGGGATAGCTTAACTGTCTCATTTGCACACATACATGCTTTCTATTGGAAGTACATATTCAAGAACATCATGGCTGGCTGTATATGTGCAATCATGCTCCTAGCAGCCATCTATTGTCACACAGAACAGCTCTACAAGCCTCGAATCACCCACCTGAGTGCCAAGTGCAGGCACAGTCTGTCTGCCCTTCTCGTCACGTTGAGGGAAGAGAGATTTAAGGAGTTTCGGCATCTGAGGCACTAAGGATTTCACAGGGTTCAAGTAGGAAGTTGCAGCATTGTCCTGGCCTGTCAACAGAAGGTAAATAAATAATAATTCACTGAAATAAGGAAATGTATAGAAGGTCATTCTAAGTAGTGAGATTGCATCCCCATGCCTGAAATGAAAGGGTACCTGAACTGACATGTGGCATGATGAGATGGACAACTATATACTGTTCCCATCCTACATAGAACTGGCCTGTGTTCCAGTTTTAGCTAGTAAGGAAGAGCAGCAGCGCACATCCAATTACATGTCCATCTTTATTCAAATCCAGTTAAAATGACATCTGTTAATCACAACATCCACTAGAAGAAGAGAGAGGTACAGGATGACAGAGGTCGACAGCTGTTTTGCACCTACACGGGTGGTGCTTCGCCAGGACCTAATGAAGCACCATGCATGTTAGTGCAAAACAGCTGTCGGCTCATCCTGCACTTGGATGTATAATTGGATGTGCGCTGCCGCTATGCCTTACTAGCTAATGCGCGCCTTTCTTCTAACTTTTTGGGCTGTGTTCCTGTTTTTTTTTGTCACTGAAATGGTTAAAAATCCAGGCCTCTGAATAACAGTTATTCTTCAGTAGGACTGTAGTAACTCACTGATAATTGCACCACAGAGAAGTTGTGATGCTTATGGCAATTAATTCAAAGTGCGGTTGTTACACAACCAGGCAACATAGAGGAAACATTTTCTGGAGGAATGGGAAAGGTTATGTGGCAAGTTTGTATTTTAGACTTGCCTTGGTCCTGTGTTTGGCTGTTTGCAGAGGCCACATTCTGGGAACGCCGGGGTGATGTCCCTCTGCGCCTGGACTGGGGTGAGGTTTGGGAAACATCTTGCTGACTCTCCCACCGGCCCTGTGTGGCAGGAAAAAAATAGATCAAGACATAAAACTAGACAGAAAACAGAACTCAGCATTATGTGACGAATGGCACAAAGTGTTTGGTTGACTTGGTATCTGAAATGTCTGCAGTGGCTTTGGTTTGTTTCTTCTCAATGAACAAGGTAATGTGAATTAGCGCCTGTTCATGCTACGGTTTCAAGCAACAATGTATGTCATTAGGTGAGGTAATATATGAGGGCTTTGGAAATGCAACAACTTTTCACTTCGAGAGTTTTAAATTCAAACGTAACGTTTCAAATGAATATTCAAATGAATATTCCTAGTTGGCTCATAACCACCTCACAAATAGTGTAGTCGCTGTTAACTTTTCCTCACCTTTGAGCTGGGGAAGAATATCTTGTTTTAAAGAGATAATTATTAGAATTATCTTTGTATACATATATATGGTTGCCTGATGAAGGGTTTCAAAGAAAGCCCGAAACAAATGTGTGTTGTTGCCTGTACCTAAATATTAAGCCTATTGTACTGATCATGCTATATGTCAAGTCAGACCATGCCATTTCTGGTTTCATGGAACGTTCATGAGGACCATATACACGGAGAAAAAATATTTTTAACATTTTTTTGTATCGTGCCAATAAAGTTTCAATTAAGATTTTGTACTGCAAGAGTGTGTTCAAGTATTTTTTCCTTAAAGGATAACAGTTTTCTCTATTTGAATAATCCAATGTAAACCTTAGCCTGCAAATCTCGTATGGCAGAGATCAGTTATAGTTACCTGCTCCGGACAGCTTCTTCTCTTCCTTCACCCGCGGTTCTGGACTTCCGACAGGTCTTCTGGGTCCCGATCACATGATAGGATGTGATTGAGATCCAGGAGACCGCGACAGTGTTACAGAGCCACCTGGTGGTGAAAGAGGAGTGATGAGACTCTTCCATCACCCCTCTTCCAACTGACTAGCCTGTCAGGCTGGGGAAGGCACACTTCCTCAGCAGCAGGAAAAATTTGGCCCTGCAACCAAATTAAAGAGAAACTGTGACCAAGAATTGAACTTCATCCCAATCAGTAGCCGATACCCCCTTTTACATGAGAAATCTTTGCCTTTTCACAAACAGATCATCAGGGGGCTCTGTATGGCTGATATTGTGGTGACACCCCTCCCACAGTGTGATGTCAGGACCATGGTTCTGACATCACACTGTGGAAGCCTTGTTGCATTGTGGGAAATAGCAGCTGTTTACAGTGGTTTCCAACTGCCAAAAAAGCAAGCAGCATCTTTCCACTGACATCACCTGCCAGCAGTAAAAATGTCACCATGTGGTAAATGTCAGAATGTAAATCAGGGAGTGGAAAGATTTTACAATGGGCAAACACTGACTAAATCATTTATACATAATTATTGTAAAAATGAAGCACTTTATTACATCATTTCCAATGGAGTTCTACTTTATGTTTTACTTTGTCTGCTAAAGAGTAAATCACTTTCCTGGGAAGGGTCGAGAGGCAGGTAAGAAGATTATTAAACAAAGACATATTTTATGTTTCTCTCGTCTCAGCCAGCCCCCGTTCACCTTGGGGAGATCCAGCCATTCCCGAGCTCTCTTCCTGCGTACGCCGGCCGCGTCAAACAAATCTTCCAATCGCCCCCAGTGACAGGACAAATTGCCGGTTTTAAAAATGGAGAAAACGTTAGCTGGGCCCCGACTGTAGCTGGCCTCTCCTCCTCTTGTTAGAGGACAGAATGCTTTACTGTCATCATAAAATTTATGCAGCAAATTCCATTTAGAAGAGCACCCCTGGGAGGAGGAATACACATTCTTCTGAGCAAAATGTTCCTGCGAGCAACGAAGACTTGAAAGCCGGTCGGAGGAGAGATGCGCTCATAATGAGGGGGGGGGGGGGGGGAGAGAGGAGAATGCTAAACTCAAGGAGAGATTTGGAGTAAATCGCAGGGCATTAAGCAGCGAGGAGGAGAGTGTGTTAGAGGAGTGCATAGTGACTACAATACTGTATCTCCAGCTGTGCCTGGCTATATAGTGCACCCAGCTGTGCTGCTATAGCGGGTATGCCTTACAAAACAACATGTGCCTCATTGATGCTTCCAGCTCGGTGTCACCTATTATCAGAATTAGTCATGCTGTAAAAATGACATGTCATTCTTACAAAATACACAGCAGACGGTGCCACTGAAATAGCAGCATCCACATGCATTGTCTTCACACCGAGTCTTAAAGAGGAACTTTAACCAAGAATTGAACTTCATCCCAATCAGTAGCGGATACCCCCTTCACCACGAGAAATCATTACCTTTTCTTGAATAGGCGAGTGTGTGTGGCAATGCTGATATTGTGGTGAAACTCCTCCCACAGTGTGATGTCATGACCAGGGTACTGACAGTTTGCCGTCTGTGAGCCTTGTTGCATTAGCAGCAAATAATGAAAAAAAAACTGGCACCAGTATGCAGCAGGGATGGGATGGAACGGCCACCACTGGGCTTACCTGCAGAGTGCTCCTGTAAACATCAGCATTTGTGTAAGGAAGAGGAAAGATGGGTAGTGCTGCATAAAAGCCCTTTATTGTGGCCAGGTATACACAGTTTTAGCCTCTGAGGAAGCAAGTTTTACACTTGTGAAACAGCTGTCAGGAAAATCCTTCCCCCACTGCTGTACCACGGTGTATACCTGACCACAATAAAGGGCTTTTATGCAGCAGTAGCCATCTTTCCTCTTCCTTAGGCTCAACACACACCATACAATCTTGGTTGTACAGATTTACCAAATCTATGTAGTATAAGGGCCAACAGATTGAAAATACCTGGAATGATTGATTGGGTAAGCTCTTATACTACATGAAAGTGGTAAGTTTGAACAACCAAGATTGTATGGTGTGTGTTGAGCCTTAAGGTGGCCACACACCATACAATTTTTAATATATCTGTTCAATTTAAGAATTGCAATAAATTTTTCTGACTGATTGTAACTTTTCAAACATATGACCAATGTACCACACACGTATGTTCAATTTTTCCCCAATAATGATAAAAATGATTGGAAACTGACAAAATTGCTAGGGTGTGTATATTAATAAATTCACAATCCAACACACACCATACAATCTTTAGAAAGATTGAAGAAAAATATCTGGTATTCCGGATCGATAAAAATCGAAGAAAACGGGAAATCCGATCGGATTTTTCAGTCAAATGAAAAAAAAAAAAAAAAGCTTTCAATTTTTTCGGGAGAGAGACGATCGTTTTTATCGAATTACTGTAAAATTGGATCATTTTATTGTATCGTGTGTGGCCACCTTTACACAGAGCCTTGTCACATTGTAGGAAATAACTGTTTATTCCAACTGCCAAGCAAGCGACCTGTGCATAGAACTCTCAGTAACTAAAATTTTATACAGATTACTCGCCAGGACTAAAGTTGTCGCCAACTGGGATAATTTTCAGAATGTAAATCATGGAGAGGAAATATTTTACCATAGGCAAACACTGACTAATCTATAAATGAATATTGTAAAAAAATAAGCAATTTTATTCATGATCTTATTTTCACTACAGGTCCTCTTTAAATAACAAGCGACACCCATGCTAACCAAAAAATAAAAAAGACATATATAAGTAGATAAATACTACTTCTACTTACATAACAGATGTATTGTGCTATCCATGTAATGATTCCTGTGAATTTTATAAAGGAAAAGCAGAAAATCCTATTCTAGGCAGTGGCCATCTTGCCAAGCTAATGCGGACATCATATCCTCCCTGACTCTTGTTTTCCCTCTCCCTTCTCTTGCTCATTGTGTATTCATTAGCTGCCCTCCTCCCAGAGTCTACAGACACTCCCACTGAGGGGTATATTAACCTCCTTGCCGGTTATCCCGAGCTCAGCTCGGGGTAACCTGCGCAGGAGGATATCTCAGGCCCCGCTGGGCCGATTTGCATAATTTTTTTTTTGTTACAAGCAGCTAGCACTTTGCTAGCTGCTTGTAACTTTCGATCGCCGCCGCTCGCCGCCGATCCGCCGCAATCCGCCGCGCCGTGTCGCTCCCCCCCCGCCCCAGAGCCCTGCGCTGCCTGGCCAATCAGTGCCAGGCAGCGTTGAGGGGCGGATCGGGATTCCCTATGACGTCCCGACGTTCATGACGTCGGTGACGTCATCCCGCCCCGTCGCCATGGTGACCGGGGAAGCCCTGCAGGAAATCCCGTTCTCAACGGGATTCCCTGCATACTCTGATCGCCGAAGGCGATCGGAGTGGGTGGGGGGATGCCGCCGCTTAGCGGCTATCATGTAGCGAGCCCTTGGCTCGCTACATGATTTAAAAAAAAAAAAAAATTAAAAAAAATGTGCGGCGCTGCCTCCTTGCCGGATTTTTTAGACCGGCAAGGAGGTTAACAACTGCACTGTCTTTTTATTTACACATCTAATCACTGAGTCACCTCAGCCTTGATGGTAAACACAAGTAATCAGAGGGTGTTTCTGATAAGCAGCTATGCAGGGAAATAAATGGAAGAGGAGGAATATATTATAGATAAAAAGAACTCCCAGCACTCGACTCTTTGGCACTAGGGCCAGTGCTCCTAAAGTATGTGATAACTACAAACCATAAAAGCAGAAAAAGTTTTGCAAGTTTTGAATGCAGGATTAGCATCTTTATCACTTAATACACTCAGACCAGTTGCTGTTGAAATTAGATTTTTATGGTGACAATACCGCTTTAAGGCCTGTACACAGGAGATGACTGATGTCACCTGTCGGGGATCGGGACCAGAGCTCTTGGGTGGCATCACTTGGCCGGGCTATACAGACATGGATTCTCTTATTTATTCCTCATTCACATCCTCATGTGGATGCGATAGGCAGCGTCCCCAGCAGCCCATACACACATGGGACCGCCGTTGATAGCAGCTGCTCTTTAAACTTCAGATTGCGGTGCTGTTTACCAAAGGCCCACGGATGTTTGTATACGGTGTGCCTCTGAGGAAGTGGCTTTTGGCCGTGAAACACGTCAGGCAGTCTTTTTATGCGAAGTGAAAGCCTGGTGGTGTATCCACAAACGTCTTGTCCGCAATATCAAGAGATTTGTGAATGAAGAATAAATAGGAGAATACGGGTTCTTTGAAAAACCCATTTTTTTCATCTGTTTGAAAAATATTGTTTCATTAGGGGTGGAACCGCAGCACTTTTTATTCTGTGTATGATATACAGACATGGAGGCAGCTGTATAGCCGATGATGTTTTCTGTTGCTGTGCTGGAAGGCGGTGGGCCGACAGAGCGGTACATGCTAGAAGTCATGCAGCGGACGGCTCTGTGGAATGCACACAGCAATCTGCCATCGCTCGGCTGAGTTGAGCCGCCGGGAAGATTGCCAGCCAACTGGCTAGCGTTTGCCGGGAACTACTGTACACACGCCGGGTTAGACGGTCGTTATCGGCTGCCTCAGCAGACTTTAATCATGCGTGTGTACGGAGCTAAAAATGCCTTTATTAACAGGGGTGTTATCCCTGCTGTCTGAAATTAAAGCTAACTGCTGAACCAAAAAGAAAGTTTAACCCCAACATGATTAGTTTTAGATAGTCAGTAAGAGTAAAGGAGGCTATACACTTATAGATTTGCAGCAGATTTGACCATCAGATAGGACAGATTTCTAATAGATTTCAGAAGGAAATCTATTGAAAATCGACGAAATGCAGTGTTGCATCATTCGATCCAATGCAACTCTATGGGCCATCTATCTGCTGCCAGCAGCTGATCGACCTAGATTTTCCATCTGAACCGATTGAAATTGGTCAGAAATCGGTTGGGCGATCAATCATGCTTCCTGCTGCATCGATTTCTAGTTGACTCGATAAGAGCAGTCGAATCGGCCGTATATCGATGGCAGAAATTGACCAGTGTATGGGCCCCTTTAGACCCTTGAACATTTTTTAGTGCAGGATATTAGGATATGAGCACAGCCACGAGAACATAGTAGACAAGCTGTTGTCGAATATTGTAGGCAAAATGAACACCGCTCCCCCCCCCCCACCACCACCACCAACTCGGCCAGGAGCAGGACCACGGGCAGCCAGGCCCCACGATACTGCAGAATAGAAAGGAGATCTACTCAACTGGCATAATAAAAGCCCAATCTTTGTATGTCCAGCATGTTGATTTTCAAATAAAGATTAGACTTTAATTGTGCCAGTCGAGCGGATCTCCCTTCTTTTCTGTTGTGGAATATGTTCAGAGGGTCCCAGTGCTGAAAACAGCTATGCAAAGCTGTTTGATATCAAATGACAAATATGTGACTCATTTTATTCAAAACAAGTTGGGGAATACATATCTATGTGTCTTTCAGTTTGGACCCCTGTCACATATACAAAAAAAAAAAAAAAAAAAAAAAAAAAAAAAAAGGTAGGGACAATCTCAAACTATCTCCAAAACTATAATCAAACTTAGGAAAAAAACAAAAACTGAGTAAGAACCTTACAAACTACCAACGTTTGAACAACCCAGGTTACTTCATTTTCATAATAGTGACATTTGTGGTTTGTTTCTGATGTCCAGTGAATGATACAAATAAAAAAGCAATACAATTGTAATTTCTATTTATATGCTCTGTCCCCCCCCCCCCCCCCCCCCCCAAAAAAAAAAGACCTGTTGTAGAAGAAATTAAATATATATATATATATATATATATATATATATATATATATATATATATATATACATACATACTCACATACATACATACATACATACATACACACACACACACACACACACACACACACACACACACACACACACACACACACACACACACACACACACACACACACACACACACACACACACACACACACACACACACACACACACACACACACACACATACACACACACACACACACACACACACACACACACACGAGATACTGCCTGCTTTGCAATTGGCAATAGCCACCATCTCCCACAATGCAACAAGGTGCACAGAAAGGAAACAGTCATGGCCATGGCCCTGACATCACACTGTGCGAGAGGTTTCACCACAATGTCAGCCATACAGGCATCCCTGATGATCTATCAAGAAAAGGTAAAGAATGCTCCAGGAGTCTAGGGAAAGTGGGTATCGCCTACAGATTAGGATGAAGTTTAATCTTGGGTTAAAGTTTCCCTTTAGAAATCAGATAAACATCTGATGTCTGCTTCAAAGTCAGCACAAACAACTCACTGACATTAAATGCAACAGTATGCCCTCATTGAGGTGGTCTGAAGTTTAGCAAAAGAATAGAAAAAAAAAGCTGTGAAATACAGCTTTAATCTGCCTGCATTCGACGCCATAAAGCAGGAAACATCAAACAAAGCTTCCAGAAAGGTTTTACATTATTTGCAGATGCCAGTATTTTCACCCAAATGCTCTGCAGACAGCTCTCTACATGGCTGATGGCTCTACAGCCAGAGGCTCGTGTGCTACGCCATCTAGTGGCTAAGGGGAGTGAGATCAGTTTATTGTGTGGGTAGTAAAGAGAAGCTGTGAAGGGAACGGTTGATGCCCTGGACTTTATTTCATACAATTGACTATCTGTCTTCAGCATTGAAGTGATAAATTATTTCATAGTGAAACAAATTCTTCTTTTCCAGTAAACAGTATCGATGTAGGAACTTCGGGAGATAGGAAGGAAGGCTACAATGTTGATTTCTACTGGACTAAGAAAGAGATCTTATTTTGCCTTTGTTTTCTTCAGCTATGTTGGACCTTGATGAGGTCTGAAACCCACTAGCAGCACATTTCTAAGCACTTATGATATAAAGTGAGTGTTAAGTCTAAAAAAATAAAAAAAATAAAACAGATTCTCACCTATGGAGAGGGAATGCTCTGGGTCCTATAGTACCTTCCTGTTCTCTTCATGGTCCCCACGTTCCAGTGCCGTCACCTGGTAAGCCGTGTATGACCAATCGGTCGAATACTGCTCTGTGCCCCGCAAGAGGCTTCGGACGTCTTCGGAAGCCAGATTACTCCCCCAACACTGATGGGTCTGTAGTACGCCTGCGCCCGCTCTCATGCGCAGTACAGAGCAGCCAGTCTTCAAGAGCCCTCAGTCTCCCGTGGCGGAGGATTCAAACTGGGGAGCCAGCACTGGAATGAGGGGACCATGAGAGGACCAAGAGCCTTCCCTCTCCACAGGTGAGAATCTGTTTTATTTGTATTTTTTGTGGCTTAACATTAGCTTTAAAGGACACCCGAAGTGACATGTGACATGATGAGATAGACATGTGTATGTACACTGCCTAGCACACAAATAACTATGCTGTGTTTCTTTTTTTCATTCGCTGCATGAAAGTTAAACATTAGGTATGCAAGTGACAGTTTCTGGCTGGGTCGGGACTGTGTCAGACTATAGCGTAACCCTCATTAATAACGCATTACAACCATAAAACACTATTCTGACAGAAAATGGCTTCTGAGGGCAGGATAGGAATAAAAGGTGTCAATAGTTCATAACGTTTAGCTCTGGCATACTTCAATGAATGTGTCATTGAGTAGGGACAATGGAACAGTAAAAACTTAAAAAGTAGATTTAAATATAAAATAACTGTGGGATATCTACAAAAGGCATTTTTATAGGAGTAGGAGGATAGATACAATTGTTTATCTCATCAGTTTATTTGCACCTCGGGTGTCCTTTAAAAAGCTCTTGCTAATGAAATGCTATGGGGGATTTTTTATTTTTATAAATCACATCCCTCAAGTGGGATCACACCCATAGCATTACATTAGCAAGAGCTTTGCAAATCACAAGCGCTTAACAAAAGCACTCCTAGTGTATCCCATGCCTGAGACACCTTCTGATTTAGCGGCGGTGGGGACCCGTGGAGACACTACCGGTAGGATCCTATCCACTTGTTTGTTGACTTCACTCTACCCGCTTATCTTTACACTGTCTGTAATTTTCACTTAACTGACTTTCACCTGCTGCATCGCTTCATTACTGTGATCGCTATGTGATTGATTTCTGCTTTTCTATTCCTGGTTATATATTACTACTTCTCAGGGGTTTGTTCCCTTCCTTGGTGTTACCACACTTCTCTCTATTTTACCTACCTCGTGAATTGTTATGATTTATTGATGCTATTTGCACATGTGGTTTTAATCATTTCATGTTTTTGTATGTGTCACAATATATGATGCACGCTCAGTGCCATTTTTATGCTATTTTGAGGATCAATATGTTTGTCACTAGCACTTTGTATTTCCTCTGGTTCTCTGATATTGTGGGTTTATACATATTCCCCACCATGTTTTAATGGTTTTTAATGTTTGTAATTTCAATAAAGGATGGTATATTGTTTTCTGATATATGCTGTTCTGGCGCGGTTTCTTTGAGGTCATTGCTTTATAGTTTTGGTATGCTATCTGAATTTTTGACCGTTCTGCACAGTCCAGACCCACCCCTTGTTTTATGTATATAGGGTGGCATTGATTATAGTGGATGGTGCTCCCCATGTTGTATTTTGCTTAATACACCTTCTGGTTTGATCTATATTCTGAGGAACCCCAATGAAAGCTCTTCCAAGCTGTAGTTCTCAACTCTGCTGCTGGGATTAAACTGCCTTCCTAAAGCCTGGTACACACTTTCAAATATGATAGGCCAATCACTGACCAATTTTACCACCTCCATGTATTAAGAGGGTCAATAGATATTGACTACTATGCGAAGATTGGGTAGGTAAACACTCATACTACATGCAGGTGGGAATATTGGTCAGTGACTGGCCAAGCAAAATATAAAGTGTGCTTTGGTACACACATCCAATTGTGATTGGATATTGACTGGCCAATTTTATCACTTTGTAGAATGAGAGCCAACAGAATTTAACCACTTTATGACAACCTGACTTATAAAAACGTCCTGCTAGAGCCTCTTAATGGCTCCAGGACATTTTTATAAGTCAGACAGTGCTGCTGCCGCTGTGCGCGTGCATGTGCGCGCTCCCGCGGGTGTACATGCATCCCAGTGCACGTGAAAATTGTGAGAAAAAAAAAAGTACACCTTTATTTCGAAATGATATATTGTCACCATACTTTGTACTAGGGACATAACTAAAATCTTGTGATAACCAGGACAGGGCAGATAAAATGTGTGGGTTTTATGTACAATAGCAGTGTTTATATTAAAACCATAGGGAACTAAATTTGGAGTAATAGTGTATTTTTTCATGTTTGCCTTGTATTTCCCTTTAAAATGCATAGAAAATAAAGTAATTACTGAAAACAAATATCAACCCCAAAAAGCCCAATTTGTGGTGAAAAAAACAAGATATATATCATTTCATTGTGATTAATAGTGATAAAGCTATTAGCAAATGAAAGGGATGAGCACTGAAAGGGGAAAATCACTCTTGTCCGTTAAGGTAAAAAACGCCTTGGGGTGAAGTGGTTAAATTCTATAACCAGAATGGGTCAATAAGCTATCTTATTAAAGAGGACAAACTCTTCCACAAGGGAAGAAAAAACAGAGAAACCCATCATATGTATATAGAGATGACAGCCAGTCTAATTCTCCCTTATCTGTTAGTAGTGAGCCACTGTAATTTGAGCTGTCATCTCTGTCTGATCTGTGCCACAGTGTGCCATTCAGACAGGCTACATGTAAACACGAGTTTAACCCTTTCTGTGCTCCCAGCAAACCAGGAAGTAACTACACTGCAGCATCTCTGAGGAGCTCTATAATCTGTAACAAGGAAAGGTTTTTCTGTAATGGCAATTTATGCTGTTGCTTATATTTTAGAGCAGAGAGGAAGTTTTGAGTTTAGGTCGGCTTTAAATGGAACTGGTAAAATTGGGCAATCGAACTTGTGTACATGCAACCTAAAGGTGGGCACTAATGTTCGGTTTTCCTGATTGAATATGCAATCATATAATGTTAATTGTGGTGATCATCTGTCAATCCAAATTTACGAATGATACTTTTGGCCTCATTGGGTTACTTAAAATCTTGAATAAATTACTTCAGAATCCATCAAAGAATCAAATTTATATTAGGTTGGATTAAAGCTTTAAAATGTAAAAATGCACAGCGTTTAAAGGGAAGATCCGCGCATGATATAAAAAACAAACTTCACTCACCTGGGGCTTCTTCCAGCTCCTGGCAGTTGATCGGTGCCCTCGCCGCAGCTCCTCTCCCTCCTGGTGTCCAGCGGTGAAGAAGCCGACCTCGCCAGGTCGGCTTCATGTGCGCTCCACGGCGCGGGTCACGTGGTGAGAGTGATGTCATCCGGTCTCTACTGCGCAGGTGCAGTAGTTATGCGCCTGCGCAGTAGAGACCCGATGACGTCCCTACACCATGTGACCCCCGCCGTGGAGTGCACATAAGCCGACCTGGAAGCCGACTTGGCGAGGTCGGCTTTTTCACCGCTGGACGCCGGGAGGAAGAGGAGCTGCGGCGAGGGCACCAATCGACTGCCAGGAGCTGGAAGCAGCCCCAGGTAAGTGCAGTTTGTTTTTTATTCCCTTTAAACGCACTAATAGAACCCCTACGTAGATGCCTACACTGCGTCCCATGGATTCTTAGCACCCTACGTAGATGCCTACACTGCGTCCCATAGATTCTTAGCACCCTACGTAGATGCCTACACTGCGTCCCATAGATTCTTAGCACCCTACGTAGATGCCTACACTGCGTCCCATGGATTCTTAGCACCCTACGTAGATGCCTACATTGCGTCCCATAGATTCTTAGCACCCTACGTAGATGCCTACACTGCGTCCCATGGATTCTTAGCACCCTACGTAGATGCCTACACTTCTTCCCATGGATTCTTAGCACCCTACCTAGATGCCTACACTGCATCCCATGGATTCTTGGCACCCTACACAGATGCCTACACTGCGTCCCATGGATTCTTAGCACCCTACGTAGATGCCTACACTGCGTCCCATGGATTCTTAGCGCCCTACGTAGATGCCTGCACTGCGTCCCATGGATTCTTAACACCCTACGTAGATGCCTACACTGCGTCCCATGGATTCTTAGCACCCTACGTAGATGCCTACACTGCAACCCATGGATTCTTAGCACCCGACGTAGATGCCTGCACTGCGTCCCATGGATTCTTGGCAGCCTACGTAGATACCTACACTGTGTCCCATGGATTCTTAGCACCCTACATAGATGCCTACACTGCGTCCCATGGATTCTTAGCACCCTACCTAGTTGCCTACACTGCGTCCCATGGATTCTTAGCACCCTACGTAGATACCTACACTGCGTCCCAGGGATTCTTAGCACCCTACGTAGATGCCTACACTGCGTCCCATGGATTCTTAGCACCCTACGTAGATGCCTACACTGCGTCCCATGGAGTCTTAGCACCCTACCTAGTTGCCTACACTGCGTCCCATGGATTCTTAGCACCCTACGTAGATACCTACACTGCGTCCCATGGATTCTTAGCACCCTACGTAGATGCCTACACTGCGTCCCATGGATTTTTAGCACCCTACCTAGATGCCTACACTGCATCCCATGGATTCTTGGCACCCTACATAGATGCCTACACTGCGTCCCAAGGATTCTTAGCACCCTACGTAGATGCCTACACTGCGTCCCATGGATTCTTAGCACCCTACGTAGATGTCTACACTGCGTCCCATGGATTCTTAGCACCCTACCTAGATGCCTACACTGCGTCCCATAGATTCTTAGCATCCTACCTAGATGCTTATACTGCCTTTAGATAACAAAACCTTCTGACTGGTGGTGGATTCCTTTAAACACTCACCTTGTTATTTGCCAGGCTTTGATGACCACCTAGATCTTGTCGGCTCCCTGAAAGCTGAAAATAAGACTAGATAAAGTAAAAATGTCAACCAAGACTTCATTTCATTCATTTGTAAACCCAGCTGTAAACAAGGAATCCATGTACGGTACTTAGAGAACTGAAGTCAAATAAACAAAGCTGCTCAGCAAATAAAAATCACAGTAATAAAATATTCAAAGAGGAACTGTAGTTAAACGAACAATGGATACAATAGCTTTTTTTTTTTTACAAAATTATTATTTGGTTAGTGTTTTCCCATTGTGGAATTTTTCCACTTTACATTCTGAAATTTATCACAGGTGGCGAAATCTTTAGTTCTGTCTGGTGCAGCTCTGCAGAATGTTTGTTTCTCCGAATGCCAAAGCCAGTGAATATACAGGATCTTCTAAAAAAATTAGCATATTGTGATAAAGTTCATTATTTTCTGTAATGTACTGATAAACATTAGACTTTCATATATTTTAGATTCAAATACACACAACTGAAGTAGTTCAAGCCTTTTATTGTTTTAATATTGATGATTTTGGCATACAGCTCATGAAAACCCAAATTTCTTATCTCAAAAAATTAGCATATTTCATCTGACCAATAAAAGAAAAGTTTTTAAAAGAAAAAAAGTCAACCTTCAAATAATTATGTTCAGTTATGCACTCAATACTTGGTCAGGAATCCTTTTGCAGAAATGACTGCTTCAATGCGGCGTGACATGGAGGCAATCAGCCTGTGGCACTGCTCAGGTGTTATGGAGGCCCAGGATGCTTCGATAGCGGCCTTAAGCTCATCCAGAGTGTTGGGTCTTGCGTCTCTCAACTTTCTCTTCACAATATCCCACAGATTCTCTATGGGGTTCAGGTCAGGAGAGTTGGCAGGCCAATTGAGCACAGAAATACCATGGTCAGTAAACCATTTACCAGTGGTTTTGGCACTGTGAGCAGGTGCCAGGTCGTGCTGAAAAATGAAATCATCTCCATAAAGCTTTTCAGCAGATGAAAGCATGAAGTGCTCCAAAATCTCATGAGAGCTAGCTGCATTGACCCTGCCCTTGATAAAACACAGTGGACCATCACCAGAAGCTGACATGGCACCCCAGACCATCACTGACTATGGGTACTTGACACTGGACTTCAGGCATTTTGGCATTTCCCTCTCCCCAATCTTCGTCCAGACTCTGGCACCTTGATTTCCGAATGACATGTAAAAGTTGCTTTCATCCGAAAAAAGTACTTTGGACCACTGAGCAACAGTCCAGTGCTGCTTCTCTGTAGCCCAGGTCAGGCGCTTCTGCTGCTGTTTCTGGTTCAAAAGTGGGTTCATGCTTCCATCTGCTGAAAAGCTTTATGGAGATGAAGATTTCATTTTTCAGCACGTCCTGGCACCTGCTCACAGTGCCAAAACCACTTGTAAATGGTTTACTGACCATGGTATTACTGTGCTCAATTGGCCTGCCAACTCTTCTGACCTGAACCCCATAGACAATCTGTGGGATATTGTGAAGAGAAAGTTGAGAGACGCAAGACCCAACACTCTGGATGAGCTTAAAGTGAACCAGAGACGAAGCACCCTTGTGTATTTTACCATAGAAATCAGTGGGAACATTAGAGAAAACATTTACCATGCTCTCTGTTCCATCCTCACTGCTAAAAGTGTCTGTTATCTAGCTGAGATAAGAATCCCGGACTGAGCATTGAGTCTGGCTTTGCTATAATGACTCAGCTATAATGATTCCTGAGCAAAGCCAGCAGGGGGCAGGCTTGGACTTGAAGACAGCAAAGAACACAGTCTCAGCTATAATTATTCTGTAGCAAAGCCAGACCGACTGCTTAGTCGGGATTCTTATCTTAGAGGTGATAATAGGCAAATTAAACAGAGAACAATGTAACAAAGAGCAGATTAGGTGTTTACTGTCATGTTCCCACTGATTTATAAGGTAAAATACATGAGGTTGCTTCATCTCTGGTTCTCTTTAAGGCCGGTATCGAAGCATCCTGGGCCTCCATAACACCTGAGCAGTGCCACAGGCTGATTGCCTCCATGCCACGCCGCATTGAAGCAGTCATTTCTGCAAAAGGATCCCTGACCAAGTATTGAGTGCATAACTGAACATAATTATTTGAAGGTTGACTTTTTTTTGTTTTAAAAACACTTTTCATTTATTGGTCGGATGAAATATGCTAATTTTTTGAGATAAGAAATTTGGGTTTTCATGAGCTGTATGCCAAAATCATCAATATTAAAACAATAAAAGGCTTGACTACTTCAGTTGTGTGTATTTGAATCTAAAATATATGAAAGTCTAATGTTTATCAGTACATTACAGAAAATAATGAACTTTATCACAATATGCTAATTTTTTGAGAAGATCCTGTAGATCTAGTCTCCCAGAATTCTCTGGGTGGGAGAATTCTGCAAAGCTAAATAGCTTAGGCTGTGTAATGACTGGAAGGGCGGGGCTACATACCAATATACAGCAATATAAAGATATAGGAAGCCTTTCTGATGCTGAAACCAGGAAAATGACTGAAAAGGTGGGACACTACATTCTGCTATGCATCACTATTTGGCCTCTTTAAAGTGGCCATGTGATGGGTTTTAAAAATAAGAAAAAAAAACCTAACCAACACGGCTACTACAACTCTCAACTGGCATATGGTAACTAGGGGAGTGGTTAGCAGCAGTTGCTAAGTCTAACTGTCAAAATAGTATGCAAGCGAGTAGGGAAGCTGGAATCTTACCATTGTGGCAGTTAGACTTAGCAACTGCCTTTAAGAAAACACAGAGAATCCCTCATGAGGAGATGGACTAGTCCAAAACCTGTCGGTTCTGTCTGATTTTAACTGCTTGCTTTTTTTTCACTGTAGTGGTTCTTTAAACCCAGCCCAAGTACCCCCAATGGTGCCCCTAGGCCCTAGACTGAAAAACAAATAACGAAGATTTTGAAATGAGCAAGACCGACCAAAATGCGACTTACTCTGTTAACATTGGGTGAACTCAGACTCCTCCGATTCAGCTTCCCTTTCCCAGAGAGCTGCTCCTTCACTGCAACTTCCTGCAAAGGTAAACAGAAAGCTGTTAATGATAACAAAAATCTATGGAAATGGGAAAAAAAACACTCAAAATTGCACCACACACAACCAAAGTCATAAAGATATTTATTAGTCTTCTCAAATACATACCGGTATATGAATGACAACTCAAGACGGGACTGTTACAATCAAGTGAACTAGGCTCCAATGAGTCAATTAATATAGATCGTCAGTGATCATAAAGTGCGGTCCCCCAATACAATCTGCAAGACAAACACTGGGGTTCGCCCAGGTGACGGGCTATACTCCTCTTTTATTGCTGATTTAGAAGAATGACCGTCAGTCCTTGTTGCAACTGCTTATGCTGCTACGTTGGCAATAAAAGGGAAAACATATCCCTTTGTTTGGTTGAACAGTGTTTGTCTTATGGATTATATACTCTGCTGGGGGTTTGAAGCAGCAGCCATACTATCCCAAGAAAAACACACACATATATAAGTAGATAAATACTGGTTCTTGTTGTTCTTACATACAGTGGCGGCTCCAGCTTCAGATTTTTGGGGGGGCTCAAAGGGGGCACGAGGGCTGGCAGGCCGGGCTTGGGGGGGGGGGAATTTGCGGCGCGCGAAGCGCGCCGCGGCGAGAAATTGGGCGTGGTCATGATGTCATGTGGGCAGGGCTAACTGTAATGTAGTTGTACCAGCTAACGTAGTTACATGGAAAAAAAAATGAAGTAAACGCACATAATGACAGGTAGCCTTTCACCAGTAAATGCACATAAGAATCAGCTTTTCACCAGTTAATGCACATAATGACAGACTGCGTTTCTGCAGTAAATGCACATAAGAGCCTGCTTTTCACCGGTTAATGCATGTAATGACAGACAGTTTCCCCATTAAATGAATATAAGAGACAGCTTTTCACCAGTTAATTCACATAATGACAGACTGCGTTTCCGCAGTAAATGCACATAAGGGACAGCTTTTCACCAGTTAATGCACATAATGACAGACTGCGTTTCCGCAGTAAATGCACATAAGGGACAACTTTTCACCAGTTCATGCACATAATGACAGACAGCATTTTCCCAGTAAATGCACATAAGAGACAGCTTTTCACCAGTTAATGCACATAATGACAGACTGCGTTTCCGCAGTAAATGCACATAAGGGACAACTTTTCACCAGTTCATGCACATAATGACAAACAGCATTTCCCCAGTAAATGCACATAATGAGAGAACGTTTCACCAGTAAATGCATGTAATGAGACAGCGTTTCACCACTAAATGCACATAAGAGACAGCGTTTCACCAGTAAATGCACGTAATGACAGACAACCTTTCACCAGTAAATGTAGGTATTGAGAGACAGCGTTTCACCAGTTAATGCACATACTGACAGACAGTGTTTCCCTAGTAAATGCATGTAATGAGAGACAGCCTTTCACCAGTAAATGCACATAATGAGACAGCGTTTCACCAGTAAATGCACATAAGAGGCAGTGGTGGGCTGGGCTGGAGGCCCCAGGCTCAGGTCTGGCTGGTGGTGGGCTGGGGGCAGCTCAGGTCTGCCTGGTGGTTGGCTAGAGGCCCCAGGCTCAGACCTGGCTGGTGGTGGTGGGCTAGGGGCAGATCAGGTCTGCCTGGTGGTGGGCTGGGGGCCCCAGGGGGGCAGCTCAGGTCTGCCTGGTGGTGGGCTGGGGGCCCAAGGGGGGCAGCTCAGGTCTGCCTGGTGGTGGACTGGGCTGGAGGCCTCAGGCTCAGGTCTGGCTTATGGTGGTGGGTTGGGGGCCCCAGGGCAGCTCAGGTCTGCCTGGTGGTGGGCTGGAGGCCCCAGGCTCAGGTCTGGCTTATAGTGGTGGGTTGGGGGCCCCAGGGCAGCTCAGGTCTGTCTGGTGGTGGACTGGGCTGGAGGCCCCAGGCTCAGGCCTGGCTGGTAGTGGGCTGGGGGCCCCAGGGGGGCAGCTCAGGTCATCCTGGTGGTGGGCTGAGCTGGAGGCGCCTGGCTGGTGATGGTGGGATGGAGGCCCCAGGCTCAGGTCTGGCTTGTGGTGGGTTGGGGGCCCCAGGGAGGGCAGCTCAGGTCTGGCTGGTGGTGGGCTGGAGGCGCCTGGCTGGTGGTGGTGGGCTATGAACCCCAGGGGGGGCAGCTCAGGCCTGGCTGGTGGTGGGCTGAGGGCCCCAGGGGGGGGGGGGGAGCTCAGGTCTGCCTGGTGGTGGGCTGGGCTGGAGGCGCCTGGCTGGTGATGGTGGGCTGGGGGCCCAGGGGGGGCAGCTCAGGTCTGGCTGGTGGTAGTGGGCTGGGGGCCCCAGGCTCACATCAGCATCACATATAAAAAAATAATAATTCAAGTTGGCTTGGCTGCCCACCCCACAGTAACCCACCTTGATTCCTCCTCCTTCTGCTGAGCTGTCAATGGAGGTCCTCCTGCGTCTCCGTGAGTGAGTCACTAGTAGTGAGTGACAGTCTGGTGGCTGGAATGAGTCCCCGGCGCCGTCGCAGTGAATAGCAGCAAGCCTCTCTGCTCTGCCTCTGAAGCTGGGCGGGTGGACGGGCAGGCCAGGCCAGGCCAGGCAACACGCTGCACACTGCTGCGTGTCACATGACGGACGTCGTCACGTGACACAAATGAGCCACGAACGTTCCCTTGCCCGTGCGTGCCGCCTCTGTATACAGATAGACTGTATAATTACCCGGGCAGGGGCGGGGTTCCTTCTGACAGCCAGGCCAGCCCTCTTCCTTCCTTCTTCTGAACCGCGAGTACTGACTTGCGGCGGCCGCAGCCCGCGGGGTGGCTTTAGGGGGGGCTGGCTAGTTGACAGCTGGGGCTGAAGCCTGGGTAAGCCCCAGTGTAGCGCCGCCACTGCTTACATAACATATGTATTGTACTGTCTACATTTTTTATGTAGACTGTCCACAGTTTTTATATAGTAAATAAAAAAAAATGGGTTTCAGGTATTTTCCACCTTTACTGCCTTTGACTGAAGGCAATCCTGTAATGTAATCTAATTTTCTCCTTTACTATTGTTTCTCCTAGAAACTGCACTGTCATATCTAGCTTGCTTTGTAAACACATGATCACAGCATAAATCATATTTCAGCAGCTTCTGCAAAGGGGTGAGGTGTATTTCCCTTCTCAGCCTTGGGTCACACTGTACTGCACTAAGCCAATCAGTGAGGAGCAGGAATGTGGGAGTAGAGATAACAAGCTTACTTCTCCTCTGCAATTTAGCAGAACAGATCCAGGCTGACTGAGAGGAGATTCATTACATTATGATTATATTGGAATGCTGGCAATGCAGACTGGATGTAGACTGCATAATAAACACAGAGCAGTGGGTAAATTGAATTTGATTTCATGGCTGCCAATCCTGCTTTAATGTATAATCCTGTATCCCCCAGAAGTTTGCATTAAAAAGTTTGGAGAATCCATCCAGTGAGCCTGCGGACACGGCTGTTGAATGGTCCCCTTAATACTTCACTAAATACAATTTCATGATCCAATAAATAAGTAATCAAATAGTTAATGCAGATCAAAGGCAATGCCAACCATGAAACACATATAGGGCTAAAATTGAAAGCAGGAAGTGACACTACACCCTAATGAGTATGTAAGTGAATAAGTAGGGTGCGGAGTATCAGAGCCGAACAATGGCCAAAATGTGCAAAGAGAAAGCATTCTGCAAAAGTGCAAGTGAAAATGGAGGTGAGAGACCGGAGGGGGGAGGGGGGGTACAAGATTAAGTAAAATCTGCAAAATTAATTCAACTCCATGTCCTTACGACAAGGCAATTCCAGTCTAGAGCAAGCCCATAATAAATCAAAATAATAAATACAAAAAAAAAAAATACAGGATAAACTGTGCACCAAAATCCTTTTGTTGCTGTTCGTAGCAGCCTTAAGAGCTCTTTTCCATTACATGAGATTCTGATTTTGATGCAATTTTACAAGCGATTCCAATTTTTGTTGCAATTAAAAGAAAAGGTCCTGCATGCAGCATTTTTTTTTGCATTTTCTTCTATTGTTGCTACCATCCAGTGAACATTGGAATCGGAAATCAAAATTGCGATTTGCAGTGTAAAACAGGCCTAGAATGACTCTGCCTGATAGGACTTCCTCCCGCTAGCATTAGAGGACTCATTTCCATCTGCATGGTTTTAGCAGTATTCAGAAGCACAACATAATGCGATCCACAGGGACATCAGAAAGTGCATAGGCTTCATTGTCTGATGCTTCCATCCATGTGTTATGAGTCACAACGCATGGTTGCATGCATTTCGGCGCTTTTGCAATGGGATTCCATTAGGATTACTGGTATTGAAACCTTATCGAAGAAAAAAATTGCGGAGCAACACAGTTCTTGTTAAATTTTTTGTGCAACAGTTCGGTGTGTTGCGGTGGAGACCTGCGTTGCCCGCAGTGTTAAGATGGAAATGAGGCCAAAGAGTTACTCCAAACATGTTATTACTTACTAGTACACGCAACTGCCTGACATCTAACATAGAGGGACCATATCTCAAGTAATCCTCAATATAAAAGGGGGAATAAAGAACAGCCCCCATGGCAATCCAGACTGGGTGCTCCACTTTGGACAGATAGAAATGCAGATACAGTGGGTTGCAAAAGTATTCGGCCCCCTTGAAGTTTTCCACATTTTGTCACATTACTGCCACAAACATGCATCAATTTTATTGGAATTCCACGTGAAAGACCAATACAAAGTGGTGTACACATGAGAAGTGGAATGAAAATCATACATGATGCCAAACATTTTTTACAAATCAATAACTGCAAAGTGGTGTGTGCGTAATTATTCAGCCCCCTGAGGCAATACTTTGTAGAACCACCTTTTGCTGCAATTACAGCTGCCAGTCTTTTAGGATATGTCTCTACCAGCTTTGCACATCTAGAGACTGAAATCCTTGCCCATTCTTCTTTGCAAAACAGCTCCAGCTCAGTCAGATTAGATGCACAGTGTTTGTGAACAGCAGTTTTCAGATCTTGCCACTGTAATTAAATACTTTTTTACCTATTCAAATCATTCAATAAAACTACCATTTTCTATAATACCAGATAGGAAAGCCAAGCACTGGTTCCAAGATTGTGGACTTTATTTTAGATCCTCAAGGCACCAAAACATTGGGAAGGTCAGCCTCACAGAAATTACAGGGGTCTCCCTCGTTTGTCAGAGGCCAGTATAGTTACGTGTAACTGTATTGGCCCCTGACAAAGCGGGGAGACTCATGAAAGGGCTGAAAGTTTTCAGAATTTTGGAATCAGTGTCTGGCCTTCCTATCTGGTAATTTTGTGAATGGTTTGACCTGCTAGCGTTGTGCATGGCCCAGGACTGAACAACCCTCTGTGTATATGGTTGACAGGAGTATTGTGTGCCAGCCAACTGGATCTCCTGACTTCTTGAACTACTGTTTTCTAGCCTAACAGCTGTGGTAAAAGCTGGTCCAATTCACTCTCTTAGACAGGCGATCCTGAACAAGATTGAAGGACAGACTCCATGTGACAACTACTTGCAGGAGAGGGGGGGGGGGGGGTGTAATGGGAAGTAACGGACGCTCCCAGAGAAATATCCCCTAGTCAGAACTGCAGTCATTTTCCTGTGTCCACCATCCTGAATGGTCATACACCATGGCAAATAAGTGATTCAATGTAAACTGATGGCCATCAGTGTTCCTTCCAGTTGTGTTCTTGTTTTCCCTTTTGCCTTTAATACACCTATGCCCAACCACCTTGTCCCTTCTGCTTCACCTTCTCCATAGCTTTAGCACTGTTAGGTCTGCAGTACGCAATGATGGACTAAATCTCAGCATACTATACTCAATAGTCAGTAGTTGGCCTCTACCGTCTGCGCTTCTAAAACTTTCCTATTTAGACTACAGACAGCACTTAAGACCGCATCATATTAACAGCTTATCACAAACTGCTCCTCTACCCGGATCTTGGATGGCTGACAGCAGCTCAGTGCAAGTCTCTCAGACCGGGCCACGTCGCTGCAATTAGTTGAGAATCAGGTCACACATTTATGGCTGTGCAGTTGTCAGGCAGGCCGGAGATGAGACAAGTGTCATTGTGATCTCGGCGGGCCGCCAGCTCTGACTCAAGCCTGGACGTAAAAGTCTGCTTCCTGACGCAGGTTAAGGGGAGGAAATGCTCTTAACGCAGATATAAAAAGTAATGAATACACATCTCACAGCAGGTGAGGAAGGAGAACGGATTGCAGGCTCTGGCTGCAAAACCATATTGTATAAACTGGCTTCGTGCAACGGGCTGTCTAAACTTACACAGCTCAGCAGAATCCGGCCTATTCTTAAAAGGCTCCCTAAGCAGAAATTTCAGGCTGGTTTATCTAAAACGGCTTTTAATAACACTGAAACGTCAATATGTATTGCAGGGGACAGAACGGTTAGAAGTTATAATATGAAAGGTTGCGGGTGACCTACATTCAAAGCCTTATTTATCTCTTCACTGGACTCCAGTGGTGAGGAAACTTCACAAGGGCTTTGTGTTTCTCAACTGTAGTGGCCGTTCGTTTCAAAATAAATTAACAACAATGCAATGTGAAAGTGCATTGTGGGTAAAGCTATATTGACGGCTGCATACTATAAAGTTCTCTGACAAACTCATTCATTATTTATTGAAGTTTTATAATCACCTGTCAAAAGGCAATACATTCTTTCCTCCACTATAGCCATATTGCCCAAATCGCAAAGAGGCTTACTTATGCCCAAGAATTATAGGCCTATTTCGCTACTGGGAATAGCCTGCAAGATATTTGCATCTATGCTTGCCTCTCTGCCATTCTGACATTTATTACATGGTGACATTTTTACTGTGGGCAGGTTATGTAGCTGTTTCTAGCTGTTTTGGCCATTGGAGACAGCTATAAACAGCTATTTCCTGTCTGTGAACATTGTTACATTGTGGCAAACTGTCAAAAGTACTGCAGTCCTCAGAGCTTCTTGTGGGATGGGTTTCACCACAATATCAGTCATACAGCGCCCCCTGATGGTCTGTTTGTGAAAAGCAATAGATTTCTCATGTAAAAGGGGGTATCAGCTACTGATTGGGATAAAGTTAAATTCTTGGTTGGAGTTTCTCTTTAAATACTCTATTGCCCTTGTTGGTCCACAAAGACTAAGTTGGTTAAATTCAGGTGTGTCAAGCCTCAGATAATATCCACAACCTTCTCAGTGTACAGCACCTCTGCAAACGCCAAAATAAAACACTTCTCACACTAGACATGGAGAAACGGTTTGCCATCGTATAAGGCCATTTAATCGAATCAGGTTTGCAGAATATGGCTTTTGTAGAGAACTCTTAAATGCCATCAAGGTCCTTTATTTTTCTCCAACTGCCACACTCAAACTCCCAACTAAAGATAGATTACGTTTCCCCATACAGAGAGGCACACGTCGCAGTATTCTGTCGCCAGCAATTTTTTCTCTTGTAATCGAACCCTTGACTCATCGTAGTCACATTTCCTCTCATGTTTTGGGCATTGCTTTTGGTTTGTCCACATATAAATTAAGTCTCTCTGCGGATGACATTTTAACTCGCCACACATCAATCCTTAACCTTCTGCAAAACCTTCAAGATTTCTCCAAGTTCTCTGGCTTTTAGTTAAACTTGGACAAATCTGACCTTATGATTGCAAAAATATGCCATCACAAGATGCCAATCAGCTTGCTGTCACTATGGGCCTGCAGTACCAACTCAAATACATCAAATATCTGGGCATTAATCTTCCCATAGATCCCACCAATCTGTACAGAGTTAACTACCCTCCCAATTACCGAATATTGTCCTCAGACTTGGATACATGGACATTTTATCCTATTTCACTGCTTGGAACAGTCCATGCTGTCAATATGACACAGTTACCCCAGTTGCTGTATCTCTTTAGAGTTCTTCCCGTTGCTGATAAACGGTGGCCCTCTTCCTTCCTCCTAATACTTAATACCCCCCCCCCCCACACACACACACACACACACACACTCCAAATGCCTAACACTAACCCCTCTCCTAATGCCTAACACTGTAGTCAGGAGTTCGAAAGGCAAATGGTAATTGTGCCTTCCAACAGTTAAGTATGTAGTAGGGCTTAAATCGTGTCATCAAGATTTTCAAGTGTATGGTATCTGAATGCTTTATTTAAAGAAAAGAAAAAATTAAAGTGAATCTAATTTGAGGAAGAGGGAATACAGGGAAGAATAGGTATGGAACATTTTGTAGAAGAAAGAAGTTCTTTAAATTGTCCACGTCATGAATTATGGTGGGTTCTTAGTTGCATTATAAAGTACATCATTACATCATCCCCTGAACCCCCCGATCAGGCTTCCACAACTTCTCCCCCCCCCCCCCCCCCTTCTTTTTCTCTAACTTCTTTCTGGTCTTTGGCTAAGTTACACCTCCCCAGACCTGTTTATTGGCAGTCTTGCTTTCACACTGGTCTCTTTCTGTCTGACATGGGTATAATCTTCCATGTCCTACATTAGCTGAATGGCTATTAGATTCAAAACTATGTACAGCTCTAAGAGTATCAGTGTTGTAGAAAGTAAAGCAGATCGGGCACAGGTTGCAGTATTTCAGTATTAGTTTAATCCAGTAAGGTACAGGTAGTAACATACAATGAGGTGAAAGTGACGGCTGACAACCGTTTTACAAGTCTCCCTGCTTCTTCAGAGACCACCTTTTGGCCTCTGAAGAAGCAGGGAGACCTGTGAAACTGCTGTCAGGCTGTCCCTTTCACCTTATTGTATGTAACTACCTGTACTTTACTGGATGAAACTAATACTGGAATGTAGCAACCTGTGCCCGACCTGCTTTACTTTCTACAACGCTGGTGATAGTTTCCTTTGGGTGGTGAGCATGGTTATCTTCCAGGATCCAGATTGCATCTTCTAATCCAGTCTGCATGAGAGCACCAGTCATCTTTTCCCCCTGCTACCTTTACGTTGACAGATCTAAGAGTATTTGTTCCTCCTATATAACTTCCTGTCAGCAAGCGATGTTTATTGTGTGCCTTACGGCACGCTATGCACCGTACAAAGGATGTTCGTTCGAGATACTTTTCTTCTGTAGACCCAGATTCTGGGTCCGGCTATGCTCTTTTATTGTCCTGCTTAATATCTCTTTATATCTGTTTATTGGTGTAACACTAAGCATGTATAATGGTTCATTTAGACTTGTTGATTAAACTTTTATTGTTAAAAAAATTAAAGTACATCATACCATCCGTATAATACTTAATTCATGCGCCACAGTCCACACAGGTCAATTATAATATTCTACCTCCAGACTCTGGGATCGCTGCAGTAATTTCCAAATTTATAAATACAATATTCAAGTGTGTCTGCTGCGCTCACCAGACTCCGTGACTCACAGTTTTAAATCAAAAGTCCACAGCACTGTATATATCTTACAAAAGTCCTCAAAATTTCATTCAGAAAGTTCCATCCACCATTAGAATTGCCACTGCGGCTCACTGAGGGAATACAGTTGAATCCATCAATCCTAGAAAAATACAAAAATTCTCCACATAGGGTGATACCGTTCAGATCATCAGTAATAGGCAGCACACCACCCAGAAGTGCTCTAGTGAATTGTGAGGGTTGGTGCCATTAATTTATAGACCCACACCCCTTCTCCTAATATGCTCACCAGATTCGGACCACCTCAATTAATGGTGGGCCTTAAGCAATGCTCATATCCATGTGTAAATAGTAATGATCCTGTAATAAAAACAAAACTCGACATAGGGTAATACTGTCCACAAAAATGTATGCTCCCCAGTAGTGTCACTCTGTGTAAACCGTGCTCTCATTCCATGCCGTGGGGGTCCCACTCCCTACACCACAATATGCTCACCAGATGGAGCCCACCTCTGTAAACAGGTGGAAACTGCGCTCAGTAATGCCTTGTGGACACAAACTTTCTTACTCCGATTCATAAAATGTAACCTCTCCTGAGGTATTTTATTCCATTGAATCTTGTCAGGAGAAGGAAGCTTCTGGATCCGATGGAGGCTTCCTCTGTCCTCCTCACTCCTCCAATAAAATGTTGAGAAACACTGCTTTAGAGCACAGATTCCCTCAAAATTGCTGCTTTGCTACCTAAATAATAATCTTCGCATCGCAGAAAAGGTGGAATGGTTACTTGTTTATTTTCAACACCCGCGCTCTAATCCATGACAGACACTCTTAGTGTCTGTCATGGATTAGAGCGGGTGTTGAAAATAAACAAGTAACCATTCCACCTTTTCTGCGATGCGAAGATTATTATTTAGGTAGCAAAGCAGCAATTTTGAGGGAATCTGTGCTCTAAAGCAGTGTTTCTCAACATTTTATTGGAGGAGTGAGGAGGACAGAGGAAGCCTCCATCGGATCCAGAAGCTTCCTTCTCCTGACAAGATTCAATGGAATAAAATACCTCAGGAGAGGTTACATTTTATGAATCGGAGTAAGAAAGTTTGTGTCCACAAGGCATTACTGAGCGCAGTTTCCACCTGTTTACAGAGGTGGGCTCCATCTGGTGAGCATATTGTGGTGTAGGGAGTGGGACCCCCACGGCATGGAATGAGAGCACGGTTTACACAGAGTGACACTACTGGGGAGCATACATTTTTGTGGACAGTATTACCCTATGTCGAGTTTTGTTTTTATTACAGGATCATTACTATTTACACATGGATATGAGCATTGCTTAAGGCCCACCATTAATTGAGGTGGTCCGAATCTGGTGAGCATATTAGGAGAAGGGGTGTGGGTCTATAAATTAATGGCACCAACCCTCACAATTCACTAGAGCACTTCTGGGTGGTGTGCTGCCTATTACTGATGATCTGAACGGTATCACCCTATGTGGAGAATTTTTGTATTTTTCTAGGATTGATGGATTCAACTGTATTCCCTCAGTGAGCCGCAGTGGCAATTCTAATGGTGGATGGAACTTTCTGAATGAAATTTTGAGGACTTTTGTAAGATATATACAGTGCTGTGGACTTTTGATTTAAAACTGTGAGTCACAGAGTCTGGTGAGCGCAGCAGACACACTTGAACATCATACCATCACTTTCTCAATACCTAACTTTTTCACAGAAAATACATAAAATGCCTAGAACCATTCTAGGACACATACAAAGCAGGATACGGTTGCCAGTTGGTGACTGTACACCTACTAAAACTGATCAATACCAGCATTCATAACGCTATACGAATGATGGATTCAACAAGAGACAACAAACTTCAAAGTTCCTTTAAGTTTTCCTACAAAGCCGAACTTTGTTCATGTCAGGAGTATAAAACGTAGTCACTTTCTCCTTAATGGGTCCAGGTTTTGTGCAATAAGTTCAGTCTCTGCTTTCATTTTTGTGCAGTAAGTTCAGTCTCTGCTTACGCTTTTTGTGCAGTAAGTTCAGTCTCTGCTCACGTTAACAACTCTTGCTCCTGGGTCATTTCTAAGATATGGAGTCAGTCTAGAGCTGTACTGATCTCGCTGTAGGTTTTTGTGACCTCTTTATAGTCCAGAAACAGGTTAATGGGTGCAGACCCGTAAGCTCTGTATTCATCAATGTCTCGTAGGGGGCTGCTGTAACGCGGTAGAGGCCTGGTATCTTCAGAGAGGTTTACATCATCCCAGCTATGCTGGAACAATCTAGGAGGTGCCGACGCTCTCCTGCTCTGTTCCCATCTACCGGTGGGAGAGTCAACGTGCCGCTTGCTGTCGCGTCTGAGCTTTGTCTTCTGTTTTGGAGACCCGGACCCTTTGGCTTCATCCAAACGGCATGGGTTGCGGTATCCTCTGCCTATAGGGCAGAATGCCTGCAGTGGGGGTGGAGTGAAGAGTGTTAAAGAGGTTCTCTAATTTAAAAAAAATAAAATCTTTCCACAGAGAGTCAAAGTTCATGGTCTTACAGGCCTAGGCTTAAACTTTCATGGGGTAAATCAATGGTTTCATCACCGTCAAGCCCATATCCGAGGTTAGCTGAAGAAAATTGGATGTCAGGGCTGGTTCGCACTCGGGAACTTTTCAGCGCTTTGTTGATTACCAGCGATCAGCAAAGCGCTGTGACTAATGTATCCCTATGGGATTATCCATTCTCACGGCAGCGTTTGCGATTTCAGTAGACTGCAAGCTTGCTGCATGCAGCATTTTGGGGGGAGATAACATTAAGATTCTCGTTCTATCAAACGGGAATCACAAATCACTGCAAAAATGCAAGCGGCTCTAATGAGCATCTCTGTTTTCAAAAGCATTCCCTGAATGGCAGTTTCTAAGTCTGACTGCTGAAATAGTGAGTAGGGAGGCTGGCTGGTATCTTACTATTTCAGCAGTCAGACTTAGCAACTGTCGTTCAGGAAATGCTTTTGAAAACAAAGAAAAACCTGTGAATCCCCCATGAGGAGATGGACCGGTCAGCTCTTTCACATTTTAACTGCTTACTTTTTTCACTGGAGTGGTCCTTTAACAGTGATCTCTTTCAAAAGTATTAGTGGGGAAAAAAAACCAATGAACTGTACCTCTCTGTATTTGAAAAGATCCAAAAGTTTTCTAGAGAACGTCTTTAACATCTCCTGGTGCTCCGGTCCGTGTCAAGAGCAAACAATATAACCCTTCTGTGCTAACATTTGCTTTAGTGTAAAAAAAACAAAAACAAAAAAAAACAAGAGACAGACAATCCTAGACACTAGTAGACAATACATGAAGGATTCCTGTCTGTGATAGGACACTTAATCACATTTAAGTAATGCAGTCCCGTTGTGTTGTTCAGAAACCGAGATCCAATACTTTACTGTTCAGTTTCAGGGCTCAGATCCAACTCATGCAGTCTGCGCAGAAACATATTTTGTTCTCTGACTGACTAGTCCTTGAACCTTGTTTACCTAAGGCTGGTTTCACAGTGGGACGTTACAGGCGCATGTTAGAGCAGCCTGTAATGCACCTCAACGCACAGCAATGAAAAATGAATGGGCTGTTCACAGAGCCCACGTTGCGTTACATTGTAACGCTGCATCACAAGACAACGTACTGCATGCAGTACTTTATAAGCGGCAGAGCCGCGTTAGACTGCTTGCACATGCTCAGTAACGTTGGGGAGGAGAGGAGAGCGGCCAGGCACATGGCCAATTAATATTCACTGGACTCAGTGACGTGCAGTGTTTACTTCCTGGAGCGCCGCTCTGTGCGGCGATTGGCCGGGCGGGACCACGTGATGCCGCATGCGTCCAAGAGTACGCATCACGGACGCCAAAGTGAGCTGCACAACGGGGCTCACTCTGACGTCCACATTAGAGAGCACCAGGCGTTGCGTTTGGGGCACGTTATGCGACCATAACGTCCCCTAAACGCAACGTCCTGGTGTGAAACCAGCCTAAAGGATAAGCCAAGGAACATTCAAGCTGCTGCATTTCTCAGATGGAGGGATGGGAGTCATTCTTAATTCACAGATTTTCCAAAAACTGAGCTGAGCTTGGTTTTAAAGATCAAAATTTACTGCAGTAAACATCTTGGCGTTTTCTCCGTTGAGTGGGGAGGCGGGGCTAGGCGCCTCCCCTATTTTTTTTTAATTTTATTTTTTTTACAGATTTTTAGATTAGGATGGAGAAACACTTTAAACTAAAACACACAGAAAAAAAACTGTGGATTTAAAGACTGGCACAATCCACATTCAGCCAATTTGAATCCCCCTTGGACACTTTTGCACACCCCGCTGCAATGGTAAAGCAGATTTTAGGTTAAATTTACATCGAGTGGCCAGAAAAATTAGAGACACCCCTTATTTGAAAGTAAACCAGCCCAACGGTGACGTACAGTGACGTAACAACGCAGAGTTGACGTAAAGTGCTGTAACAATGCAGTGTTCCGCTCAGCTTCGGGCGACGTAGTTATCACAGAAGTCAAAATGGGTAACACCAAAAATTTAAGGGACTTTGGATGAGGGGTGATCGTCGATGCAAGAAGAGCTGATGCTAGCATTTCTGAAATGACAACTTTTAGCATCGTCTCGCCCAACAGTATCTGTGTTGTTTAGAGTGTGGCAGTTGAGAAAAAAAATACAGTGATAAGGACTATTCTGGTCAAAAAAGGCTGTTGAATGAGAGAGGAGAAAGGAGAGTAGCATGCATAGTCCGCAGCAACAGAAGAGCAACAACATGACAAAATTACAGCTGAATTCAATGCAGGTGCATCACAAAGTATATCCCAACGCACAACAAGTCGGACTTTGTAATGGATGGACTTTAGCAAGAAATGCATGTTTCTAATGCAAACACTTGTGATCCATGCTTTGCAGTACAGTAACTATGCTTGGATAAGGAATCAGGAATTTGATCTCCCTAATTCTGAGTTGCATAAAATTTGCTTTAAAGGAAACCTGAAGTACCTTATTAAAAAAAAAAAAAAAAAGTTTATGTACAATGGAAGCTCACTGTTCTTATATAAATCTTGCTTGTATCTAACTGACAGAAGATAGAGCTACCTGTTACAGTAAGCTAATTAGCTAACTGTTTATATGCTGCTCATTTGTATTGTCCTGTTCTCCTGAATAAAAAAAAAAATTTAAAAAAAAAACCGTTTCACTTACCCAGGGCTTCTACCAGCCCCCTGCAGGCCCCTGTGCCCGCGCCGTTACCAAATGATCCGGTTCCCCACTGCGGCTCAGTTTAGTTATCGTGACCTGCAAGTCGACGTCCACCGCGCCTGCCCACACACATCCTTGTTTGTTCTCCCGTAAAGGTAAGTGAAACTTTTTTTTGGGGGGGAGGGGGGGGGGGGTCTTCAGGTCCGCTTCAACTAAAGTTAAAGATATTTGTAACTCACAGTCTATCCCCAATTCTAACACCTACCATACTCAAAAAGCAAGCGGCCAAGTCAGCAACTAGTAGTAAAGACTGGGGTTTTTTGGTTCCTCCTCCCCTTTAAATCACCTGACCGATTGCTGGCTATGCAATAGAACACAAAGAATTCTAACTGAATAAGGGGTATAATGTAGATAGAGATCTACTGACCTGACGCAGCCGGTCCAGAGTCAGGATATTCTCTACAGCCAAGACACTACGAAGGTATTTCTCTATATAGGCTTCAGAATCTGCAGAGCCGGCATCGTCAGCGTTCGCTGCCAACCGTGCCAGGGCCTCCCGGTCTTCTGAACCTTGAGAGTCCTGAGGATAAAACACACAGTTACATACAAGATGTGAAACAAGAGCAACACTATGACTGTTTATAAAAAGTGACATCTTCCAAAGGAGTGTACCGCATTAATTTGAACCTGACATGACAGAGATACAGCAGATGATACCAAGTTTTTAGCTAGTTTCTTAGTGGTCATGCCCAAGCAATGGAAATCCATTCCATGAAAAGCAAGGATGCAAGGAATTACTGCCTACTGCATAGCTCCTAACTGAACCTCTTTGAGAGCCAAATCACTCTGTCCCTCTTTCCTCCTCACTTTATGCCCATCCATTAAATTGATATACTTCTTATTTTCAAATGTTAAAATAAAGAGAAAAAAATTAAGACCAGTGTGGTTTGAATGATAAAATTACATATTTCGATTATGAATGCTTTGTGATATGCATGGTGAGGGATGTGGTGGGGGCGTGGCTAGAGGCATGGCAGGGTTGTGTTGGGGGTGTGGCAGGGGTGTGCCTTAAATTGTCTCATTTCAAAAAGTTGGGAGGTATGCTTCCGTATCTCCAGTTCAGTGACTCACTAAGGGGTGGAGTCATACAATGGTCATGTTAACCAAAGAATTAGAAGGTTGTAAAACAAAGCATTCATATTTCTGTAATACCAGGTCATACATGAGTGAGGCGATCCAATTAAACTAGAGTCCAGGCAACTGCAGACCATAAGAAAACCCAAGACAGACAAGGCTCCTACTCCAGATAAGCCAGTAAAGACTCTCATATACCGCTCTAGAAGGTATTGCGATCCACAAACGTGATTTTCCTCCTAACATGGCTAAAGCCTCAGTCATATTTCAGCATGCAGAAAACACAGAAGACAGATAATAAACTGTAAGGAGCCAGATGTTTTCTTATGTGAAAATAAATTTACGTCTGATACCAAAAAGTCTATAAAAATCCCACTCTCCGACTGGAAGAGTTTCAGCTATGCTAAACAATAATATAAAACAAAAGAAACCTCTTTTGTTCCTTAAAGTGTACCAGAGCTGAAAAAAAAAAAAAAGTTTCATACATACCTGGGACTTCTTCCAGACCCATCCGCTAGGATCGCTACCACACCGCTGCCCTACGCTGTCTGCAGCTTCAGGAACCGGGTCCAGTCAACTTCAGCCAGTCGGGGCAGTCTACGCAGGAGAAGTGCGCCCTCTACGTATCTCTCCATTGGCTGCTGGAGAGATACGCAAAGCGCGCACTTCTCTTATGTCTGACTGGCCCCGACTGATAGAAGTGAGAGGACCCGGTTCACGAAGCTGCGGGCAGCAGACGGAGGCGTGGGAGCGATCAGAGTGGATGGGGCTGGAGGAAGCCCCAGGTATGTATGAAACTTATTTTATTCAGCTCTGAGTCACTTTAAAGCGGACCTGAACTCAGAACTTCCTCTCTGCTCTTAAAGATAACAGCATAATAACCGTTAAAGAAAAACATTTTTGTTACAGCTGGTACAAATCCTTCAATAAATCTATAGTGTGCCTACTTCTGGCTTTCATGGAAGCAGACATAGGGTGGTTAACATCCTGTGTTTACAAATTAGCTGCTCTGCCATTGCAAAGGAGATTCCTGAACTGACATAGCTGAGAGATCAAATTACAGTGGTGATAAGTCACAGATGAGGGGGAATTAGACAGGCTAAGATCTATAAATAGATATAGGGTACATTTCTCTATAATTAACTTCTGTCCTGTACAAGAGTTCAGGTCCACTTTATAAGAAAATAAATATGGCAGCCTCCACAATCTTCACAGTTCGGTTGTCCTTTAACTAGGCTTGTGCAGGTCACGTTGCCTACCTGTTCCACTCCAAATGTGTTCTACCCAATTGGCGGTATAGCAGCATGTGTGTTAAGTACAGTATTAGGCAGAGTGATAATGGAACAGGGAAGGACTAAAGTAGGGAAAACTGGCATAGTTGGCAGGCTTATAATTATTTCACACTTATAAGTAGCAGGGATACGTTTTCTGAAGTGATTTACAGAGAACACGGTCTCTCCTTGAAAATGTCACCAACAACCTAGGGCCAAGATTTGGGTGGGGTGGAGAGGCTGATTGGAGAGATGGGAATTCATTGAACAATCAGGATGTTTTGAGGACCCGCAAATTTTGGCGCAGGATAATGCAAATAGAAGACTAATCCGTAACTGTTGGATGACGGATAATGCCGACCATCATACTACCTAACCTACTTCTCACATAAACCATCCCCCCTACCTACACCTACCACTACCCCCCCTCTCCCCCCCACCTTCCTGTGCCTAAAACTAACTCAACACACACATGCACGCACACACACACACTACAGTTTACAGCTGAAGCCTGGGCGCAATAATAGTAATAATTCCCATGTTTGTATAGCGCTTTTCATCTGTCGGAATCAAAGCGCTTGCGAGGCAGCCACTAGACCACACTCAGTAGGCAGTAGCAGAGTTACGGAGTCTCGCCCAAGGTTTCCTCACTGACTAGGTGCTGGCTTCCTGGACAGAAAGAGCCAAGATTTGAACCCAGGTGTCCTGTGTCAGAGGCAGAGTACTTAACTACTTCTGTGCCAGGGGGGTATTTTTCTGATCTGTGCTGCGTGGGCTGTCCAGCCCGCAGCACCGATCAGATAGCAGCCAGGGCGATCAGACTTCCCCCACTTTTTCCCCCACTAGGGGGATGTCCTGCTGGGGGGGTCTGAACGCCGCCGGCTGCTTGCTCTTCAAAGCCCCCCTCCGCAGCGCTTCCTGGCCTCCTTCCCTCTCCCTCCCCCTGTGAGCGGCGCAGGACGGATTTCCGTCCTGCGCCTGATGGGATAGGCTTTAGCCTATAAGATGCCGGTGATCCCCGGCCAATCAGAGGCCGGGGATTGCCGATCTCCTCTACGGCGCTGCTGCGTAGCAGCGCCGTATATATGTTAACACCGGGGAAGATCTTCCCCGCGTGTTTACATTTACCCTGCGAGCCGCGATCGGCGGCTCGCAGCATGTTCACGGAGACACCCTCCATGAACTGACATGGAACCCATGGAATCCACTTCAGGATTCAGGGGCGTACTTAAGCGTACGCAGAATCCTGAGGTGGTTAAAGTGAACCAGAGACGAAGCACCCTCATGTATTTCACCATATATATCAATGGGAACATTAGAGAAAACACCTACCCTGCTTTCTGTTTCATCATTCACTGCGCAGCCTGCTTGTTATCAGCCCTGATAAAATCCCCGACTGAGCATTCAGTCTGGCTTTGCTCAGGAATCATTATAGCTGAGTCATTATAGCAGAGCCAGAAGGGGGCAGGCTTGAGCTTGAAAAGACAGAGAACAGACTCCGCTATAATGATTCCTGAGCAAAGCCAGACTGAATGCTGAGTCAGGGATTTTATCAGGGCTGATTAGAAGCAGACTGAGCAGTGAAGAATGAAACAGAGCAGGGTAGGCGTTTTCTCTAATTTTCCCACTGATATGTATATATGGTAAAATACATAAGGGTGCTTCGTCTCTGGTTCACTTTAAAGCGGATCCGAGATGAAAAATAAAAACAGACAGCACCAACAGCCATTATCTTTATAGAGAGACTCAGAGCTGAGTCATAATGCCGGGAGGACGTCGAGGGATACATCCATGCTTATGGGGCTGGAGGAAGCCCCAGGTAAGTAAACAACGGCAGTATGACTCACCTCCGAGTCTCTTTAAAGGTAACCCGAGATGAGAATAATATGGAAGCTGTCATATTCATTTCCTTTTAAGCAATACCAGTTGCCTGGCTGCCCTGCTGGTCCTCTGCCTCTAATACTTTTAACCACAGACCCTGAACAAGCATGCAGCGGGTCGGTGGTTTCTGGCATTGTCAGAACTGACAAGACTAGCTGCATGCTTGTTTCCGGTGTAATTCAGTTCACTACTGCAGCCAAATAGATCAGCAGGACTGTCAGGCAAACTGTCAGGACCACAATCAAGACAGTTGAGATAACAAGCTTCAGAAGACTCTCTGCGACTTTGAAAGGCTTGGAGCTCAGTGGCTTTTTACATAGATAACAACTGGAGTTTCTTAACTCTTCCAGTTCTGGAAACAATATTAGACGTATGTCTCTGCTCCTAATGTTTTATTTCTTAGCTATACTACACATACAAATCATCATTTTTTTTCCCGCTTCCGGGTCTCTTTAAAAAAAACAGAACGCTTGGTATGCATACTTGTTCTGGATCAATGAAGTTATTAAAAAGGCAAAACGGGCAGGCGAAAGTATTTCAGCAATGGCACCCTCCACATTCCTTTAATTTCCCGGCTCTGAACGGCCCCACATGAGATAATATTTCAGAAAATTCCGACAGATAGAGACGTGATGCCTCCCAGTAGGAGCTGAGAGAGGCACCGGCACTATGAACTGCAGGAGATATTGATTGAGAAAGAATCGATGAGAAATTTGTATTCCGCGCATTGCGTTCAGAAGGAAATCATCAAAGAGCCTCTGTCAGTGAAATGACAGCGTAACCTTTACAGAGTAATGACGGTGGGGAGGACAGAGAGGGCGGGTGGCAGCCCGGAGATGCACTGGCAGCAACAAAGTGTGGCGATAGCCAAATGCTGTCATTCCTCATGGTAGCTGCATCAAGAGAGTTCACTCCCAGAGATAAGCTAAAATATATAAACTGCGGTGATAAAAGCTTCTATTCAATGTCACTTTGTGGCTCTGTTACATAAAGGTAAGATCCCAGGGAAGTAGAAGCCAGGCCAAACGACATACAAAGTGTTCCTCCTGACGTCTCCCCATGTATTTATTCGTAGAGGTTTCCAGAGGATGTTTGCCATATATAGTGTGTTCTCCACAACGCTATATTACCGGTAATCCAATACAGAAAAATCAGACACAAAATTGAGCTACCAAGAGAACCTTTTAAATGAAAAAGGTGCAGTGGGCGGGACTTCCTACGGACTCATTTAGTAACCATGCTAATTTGCATACTTGTCTCCTGGGTCTAGTTCTGGAGAACAAGAATGGTTTTGCACTGTAGTTCGTAGATGGTGACCACTGATTGTTATACTTGTATAATATTTTATATTCCTCACGTTACCTTCTGGGTCACTTCAAAACCCAAATACAGGGACAAAATATCTTAGCTTTGGATGCTGAAAAATATGTTGGTGCTTTATAAATATAATAAATAAATAGTGAGGAATGGTGTATAAACCATCTGAGAGAATTTACCTCATTTTCGTGTACGGACAGGGAAATTGGTAAATGACTTTCAGTTGACTTCGGGCAATTTATCAGATAAAATAGAGACATGTTGGATGATTTGGAAATGGGGTGGGAGGGGGGTTCACAATGGAGGAGCGGAGGGCTATGGGGTAACCAAGGGCTGCAATTCTTAATTCAATTTCTTCTGAAATCTATTTAAGAACAAGTGGAGAGGATGACCGAGAATAAAGCGTGCACCAACTGATTCCCAATTCTGTGGTTTTGGCCGTTCCAAACTTTTGTATATTAAAGAGAATCTGTATTGTTAAAATCGCACAAAAGTAAACATACCAGTGCGTTAGGGGACATCTCCTATTACCCTCTGTCACAATTCCGCCGCTCCTTGCCGCATTAAAAGTGGTTAAAAACAGTTTTAAAAAGTTTGTTTATAAACAAACAAAATGGCCACCAAAACAGGAAGTAGGTTGATGTACAGTATGTCCACACATAGAAAATACATTCATACACAAGCAGGCTGTATACACCCTTCCTTTTGAATCTCAAGAGATCATTTGTGTGTTTCTTTCCCCCTGCAGCTATCTTCCACTGAAGTGTCAGGCTGTTTCTTCCTGCATAGTGCAGACAGCTCTGCCTGTATGTAATTCCTCAGTATGTGAAAGCCCAGCCAGCTCAGAGGAGGATTTATCCAGCTTGTAAATATAAGAGAGAAGAGAGAAGCTGCCCTAATCTACATAATACACAGGCAGTGTGCAGAGAGGGGCCTGGAGGGGGGAGATGCATCACAGAACCACAACACTGAAGAACTTGGCAGCCTTCCAGACACAGGCTGACAAGTCTGACAAGAGAGAGATAAGTTGATTTATTACAGAGATGGTGATAGTAAAACGTGCTGCAGTAAGCCTGAACACATTAGAATAGCTTTTGGAACTTGTAGGATGATAAAAAACAGGATGCAATTTTTGTTACGGAGTCTCTTTAAGCAAGAATCTATCACTTTGTATTTATGGGTGAAAGTCTAAATAGTTAAATTGTGCATCGTCTCAGGAATACTGGAGAATACGGTTTCCCCAGGAACAATCGCCTCTGGAATACTGGAGACCATCTCCCAGACAACACTCACCTCTGAGACTGTCTCCCCGGCAACATTCGCCTCTGGAATACTGGAGAATGTCTCCCCAGCAACTCTCACCTCTAGAATACTATTGACTGTCTCCCCGGCAACACTCCCCTCTGGAATAATGGAGACGGTCTCCCCAGCAACACTCGCCTCTGGAATACTAGAGACAGTCTCCCAGACAACACTGCCCTCTGGAATAATGGAGACCATGTCCCCGTCAACTCTCCTCTGGAATACTGGAGACTGCATCCCTCGCAACACCTGCCTCTGGAATACTAGAGACCATCTCCCCGGCAACACTGGCCTCTGGAATACTAGAGACTGCCTCCCTGGTAACACTCACCACTGGAATATTTGAGACCGTCTCCTCAGCAACACTTACCTCTGGAATATTGGATACTATCTCCACGGTAACACCGCAGCTTGTGATGTTGCTTCTATGAGACATTCTTCTGAGGAAATTCTGGGCAAACCCCTGAGAGAAGATGATATAAAGTTTCAAAATTATGCTCTGCAATGTTAAGTGCACGTAACTGAATGACTGCTGTGAGAAAAGATATTACAGGATAATACACCTGCAAAAATGTATGGTTACCCCTGATGAGTATCAATTTCACCAGCTAATATCCTATAGAGAGTGACGGAGGGACAGAACCTCTGTCAGGATGCACAGTTTTCCTTGACTGCCTACCGTTCACATGGACTGGACAAAAAGTCAAGGTAAGTTTGTTCCAAAGAAACAAAAATAGCAGAAGAACTAGACGAATGTGTGAGATATTCCTGTTCTTGGGAAATAACATGGGCCGAGGAAGTGGGACATCCCCAATAGGGATATTTTTTTTCAAGAAAGGACCTTGGCTGAGGCCCTCTTACCTGCTCTAATCAATGCTAAACTCGTCTGGTGATCAATCCCTGCTGTGTGCTCTGTTCATGACTGGTTTAGGGCCTCTGGTCAAAGGAGCAGCCCACAGGCAAGTTAACTCACAGGCCTCATCACTAGAGGCAGGTGTCCTGCTGTGGGTCACTCACTGCTTGCGTTGGATTAAACTGTGATTGTGAATTGAGCCCATAAGCTATATCAGTGCGACTTAAAACCTGGTTCATTCAGCTCCCAACAAAAATAAATAATTCACTTTGGGGTTTGAAAGCAAACTCGTGCTATCAACATTGCTTGCACAGGTTGATTAAAGCGTTTTGGCTTGATTTATTTTTTAAGACTAGCCCAGGAAGAATTCCATTGCCTCTATTTTTTATAGATATACCATGGTTTTATTTTAGGTTTATACTTTTACAAAGTAAAGTAAATGTTTTATTGTATCTGCTCAGTGACAGTCTAACAAGTATCACATAGCTAAAATACATGAACTATTGTCTACTATTGTACTTTGTATCTATCCCCTGCCTTCAGAAGTTGTCCTCTGCAGGACAGTTTTATGGCTGCAAAGACTTTCATTTACCTGGGGCTTCGGGCAGCCCCTGCAGCCGCCCTGTGCCCGTCCAGTGCCAGTACTCAACGTCCCTCCGGTCCCCCGCCGGGGCTCAGTTTCGCTTTCGCCAGTAATGGCCACTACACCTGCGTGGCCCTAGCCAGGCACACCCTCATGTGAGTCTTGCGCAGGTGCAGTATGCGAAAACATACTATGCCTGCACAGGACGCTCCCGGCCGGGAGCCGGAGGATCACTGAGTACCAGTGCGGGCACAGGGCAGTTGCAGGGGGCTGACCGAAGTCCCAGGTAAGTGAACCTTTTTTTTTTAAGTGATCATAGGTTTCCTTTAACCACTTAAGGACTGCAGTCATAAAACCCCTTAAGGACCAGAGCCTTTTTTTCCATTCGGACCACAACAGCTTTCACGGTTTATTGCTCAGTCATACAACCTACCACCTAAATGAATTTTACCTCCTTTTCTTGTCACTAATACAGCTTTCTTTCTGTGCTATTTGATTGCTGCTGCGAGTTTTACTTTTTATTATATTCATCAAAAAAGACATGAATTTTGTCAAAAAAATGACTTTTTTAACTTTCTGTGCTGACATTTTTCAAATAAAGTAAAATTTCCTATACATTTGAGCGCGAAAGTTATTCTGCTACATGTCTTTGATAAAAAAAAAAACCATTCAGGGTATATTTATTGGATTGGGTAAAAGTTATAGCGTTTACAAACTATGGTGCCAAAAGTGAATTTTCCCATTTTCAAGCATCTCTGACTTTTCTGCGCACCTGTCAGGTTTCATGAGGGGCTAAAATTCCAGGATAGTACAAATCCCCCCCAAATGACCCCATTTTGGAAAGAAGACATCCCAAAGTATTCAGTGAGAGGCATGGTGAGTTCATAGAAGATTTTATTTTTTGTCACAAGTTAGCGGAAAATGACACTTTGTAACAAAAAAAAACAAAAAAAAAAAAGTTTCCATTTCTTCTAACTTGCGACAAAAAAAAATGAAATCTGCCACGGACTCACTATGCTACTCTCTGAATACCTTGAAGTGTCTACTTTCCAAAATGGGGTCATTTGTGGGGTGTGTTCACTGTCCTGGCATTTTGGGGGGTGCCTAATTATAAGCATCCCCTGTAAAGCCTAAAGATGCTCATTGGACTTTGGGCCCCTTAGCGCAGTTAGGCTGCAAAAAAGTGCCACACATGTGGTATTGCCGTACTCAGGTGAAGTAGTATAATGTGTTTTGGGGTGTATTTTTACACATACCCATGCTGGGTGGGAGAAATATCTCCGTAAATGACAATGGTTTTATTTTTTTTACACACAATTGTCAATTTATAGAGATATTTCTCCCACTCAGCATGGGTATGTGGAAAAATACACCCCAAAACACATTATACTACTTCTCCTGAGTACGGCGATACCACATGTGTGGCACTTTTTTGCACCCTAACTGCGCTAAGGAGCCCAAAGTCCAATGAGTACCTTTAGGATTTCACAGGTCATTTTGAGAAATTTCGTTTCAAGACTGCTCCTCACTGTTTAGGGCCCCTAAAATGCCAGGACAGTATAGGAATCCCACAAATTACCCCATTTTAGAAAGAAGACACCCCAAGGTATTCCATTAGGAGGATGGTGAGTTCATAGAAGATTTTTTTTTTTTGTCACAAGTTAGCGGAAATTGATTTTAATTGTTTTTTTTCACAAAGTGTCATTTTCCGCTAACTTGTGACAAAAATAAAATCTTCTATGAACTCACCATACTCCTAACGGAATACCTTGGGGTGTCTTCTTTCTAAAATGGGGTCATTTGTGGGGTTCCTATACTGCCCTGGCATTTTAGGGGCCCTAAACCGTGAGGCGTAGTCTTGAAACCAAATGTCGCAAAATGACCTGTGAAATCCTAAAGGTACTCATTGGACTTTGGGCCCCTTAGCGCACTTAGGGTGCAAAAAAGTGCCACACATGTGGTACCGCCGTACTCAGGAGAAGTAGTATAATGTGTTTTGGGGTGTATTTTTACACATACAGATGCTAGGTGGGAGAAATATCTCTGTAAATGACAATTATTTGATTTTTTTTACACACAATTGTCCATTTCTCCCACCCAGCATGGGTATGTATAAAAATACACCTCAAAACACATTATACTACTTCTTCTGAGTACGGCGATACCACATGTGTGACACTTTTTTGCAACCTAGGTGCGCTAAGGGGCCTAACGTCCTATTCACAGGTCATTTTGAGGCATTTGGATTCTAGACTACTCCTCACGGTTTAGGGCCCCTAAAATGCCAGGGCAGTATAGGAACCCCACAAGTGACCCCATTTTAGAAAGAAGACACCCCAAGGTATTCCGTTAGGAGTATGGTGAGTTCATAGAAGATTTTTTTTTTGTCACAAGTTAGCGGAAAATGACACTTTGTGAAAAAAAAAAAAACAATACATATCAATTTCCGCTAACTTGTGACAAAAAATAAAATCTTCTATGAACTCACCATACTCCTAACGGAATACCTTGGGGTGTCTTATTTCTAGAATGGGGTCATTTGTGGGGTTCCAATACTGCCCTGGCATTTTAGGGGCCCTAAACCGTGAGGAGTAGTCTTGAACCCAAATGTCTCAAAATGACCTGTGAAATCCTAAAGGTACTCATTGGACTTTGGGCCCCTTAGCACAGTTAGGCTGCAAAAAAGTGTCACACATGTGGTATCGCCGTACTCAGAAGAAGTAGTATAATGTGTTTTGTGGTGTATTTTTACATATAACCATGCTGGGTGGGAGAAATATCTCTGTAAATGACACATTTTTGATTTTTTTTACACACAATTGTCCATTTACAGAGAGATTTCTCCCACCCAGCATGGGTATGTGTAAAAATACACCACAAAACACATTATACTACTTCTCCTGAGTATGGCGATACTACATGTGACACTTTTTTGCAGCCTAGGTGCGCTAAGGGGCCCAACGTCCTATTCACAGGTCATTTTGAGGCATTTGTTTTCTAGACTACTCCCCACGGTTTAGGGCCCCTAAAATGCCAGGGCAGTATAGGAACCCCACAAGTGACCCCATTTTAGAAAGACGACACCCCAAGGTATTCCGTTAGGGGTATGGTGAGTTCATAGAAGATTTTATTTTTTGTCACAAGTTAGTGAAAAATGACACTTTGTGAAAAAAACAATAAAAATCCAATTTCCGCTAACTTTTGACAAAAAATAAAATCTTCTATGAACTCATCATACACCTAACAGAATACCTTGGGGTGTCTTCTTTCTAAAATGGGGTCACTTGTGGGGTTCCTATACTGCCCTGGCATTTTATGGGCCCAAAACTGTGAGTAGTCTGGAAACCAAATTTCTCAAAATGACTGTTCAGGGGTATAAGCATCTGCAAATTTTGATGACAGGTGGTCTATGAGGGGGCAAATTTTGTGGAAACGGTCATAAGCAGGGTGGCCTCTTAGATGACAGGATGTATTGGGCCTGATCTGATGGATAGGAGTGCTAGGGGGGTGACAGGAGGTGATTGATGGGTGTCTCAGGGGGCGGTTAGAGGGGAAAATAGATGCAATCAATGCACTGGGGAGGTGATCGGAAGGGGGTCTGAGGGGGATCTGAGGGTTTGGCCGAGTGATCAGGAGCCCACACGGGGCAAATTAGGGCCTGATCTGATGGGTAGGTGTGCTAGGGGGTGACAGGAGGTGATTTATGGGTGTCTCAAGGTGTGATTAGAGGGGGGAAATAGATGCAAGCAATGCACTAGCGAGGTGATCAGGGCTGGGGTCTGAGGGCGTTCTGAGGTGTGGGCGGGTGATTGGGTGCCCGCAAGGGGCAGATTAGGGTCTAATTTGATGGGTAACAGTGACAGGTGGTGATAGGGGGTGATTGATGGGTAATTAGTGGGTGTTTAGAGGAGAGAAGAGATGTAAACACTGCACTTGGGAGGTGATCTGATGTCGGATCTGCGGGCGATCTATTGGTGTGGGTGGGTGATCAGATTGCCCGCAAGGGGCAGGTTAGGGGCTGATTGATGGGTGGCAGTGACAGGGGGTGATTGATGGGTGGCAGTGACAGGGGGTGATTGATGGGTGATTGACAGGTGATCAGTGGGTTATTACAGGGAATAACAGATGTAAATATTGCACTGGCGAATTGATAAGGGGGGGGTCTGAGGGCAATCTGAGGTGTGGGCGGGTGATTGGGTGCCCGCAAGGGGCAGATTAGGGTCTTATCTGATGGGTAACAGTGACAGGTGGTGATAGGGGGTGATTGATGGGTAATTAGTGGGTGTTTAGAGGAGAGAATAGATGTAAACACTGCGCTTGGGAGGTGATCTGATGTCGGATCTGCGGGCGATCTATTGGTGTGGGTGGGTGATCAGATTGCCCGCAAGGGGCAGGTTAGGGGCTGATTGATGGGTGGCAGTGACAGGGGGTGATTGATGGGTGGCAGTGACAGGGGGTGATTGACAGGTGATCAGTGGGTTATTACAGGGAAGAACGGATGTAAATAATGCACTGGCGAATCGATAAGGGGGGGTTTGAGGGCAATCTGAGCGTGTGGGCGGGCGATTGGGTGCCCGCAAGGGTCTAATCTGATGGGTAACAGTGACAGGTGGTGATAGGGGGTGATTGATGGGTAATTAGTGGGTGTTTAGAGGAGAGAATAGATGTAAACACTGCGCTTGGGAGGTGATCTGATGTCGGATCTGCGGGCGATCTATTGGTGTGGGTGGGTGATCAGATTGCCCGCAAGGGGCAGGTTAGGGGCTGATTGATGGGTGGCAGTGACAGGGGGTGATTGACGGGTGATTGACGGGTGATTGACGGGTGATTGACAGGTGATTGACAGGTGATCAGGGGGGATAGATGCATACAGTACACAGGGGGGGGGGGAGGGTCTGGGGAGAATCTGAGGGGTGAGGGGGGTAATCAGGAGGGAGCAGGGGGCAGTTTAGGGACTAAAAAAAAAATAGCGTTGACAGATAGTGACAGGGAGTGATTGATGGGTGATTAGGGGGGTGATTGTGTGCAAATGGTGGTCTGGGGGGTGGGCAGGGGGGGGGTCTGAGGGGTACTGTGGGCGATCAGAGGGCAGGGGGGGGGCAGATCAGTGTGTTTGGGTGCAGACTAGGGTGGCTGCAGCCTGCCCTGGTGGTCCCTCGGACACTGGGACCATCAGGGCAGGAGGCAGCCTGTATAATACACTTTGTAAACATTACAAAGCGTATTATACGCTTCCTATCCGGGGATCGTCGGGTTAACAACCCGCCGGCGCTTCCGATTGGCTGGCGGGTTGACGTCGCGGGTGGGCGGAGCCTATTGCCGGTGGATGCGCGCGCATTCCAGCGCGCGATCCCCGGCCAGAGAGTGCCCCAGGACCTGACGCCAATCTGCGTTACGTGGTCCTGGGGCTGCCACTTTGCCGCCGCCAATATGAAGTAGGCGGTCGGCAAGTGGTTAAGACATAATCTGAAAATAATCCAACAAAAAGAAGCTGTAACTTGCATGCCTGAAAGTTAACTCATTCAAGCAGAAAAAGAAAAAAGGAAACAAGGTCTAGTTACTAAATACGTTGTTTATATAGTGTCACATGCCACCTCGGGTACACTAATCGAAAAAAAATATAAAAGCAATACCCAGGTTAAGAACAAGCTAGAACCCCTGTACTCTTGGGCACTAAAAGCAAGCTGTTAGGTAAATTACTATGCCTCTGTTCTCACCTGGCGGCTGTAGACATTGACACATATGCGCTTGCGTAGGACCAGCTGCATCTCGGCGGGGTGACTGAGCTGAACAGTCACTCGGATGATCAGGTAAACCCGCTCATCTGCAGAGGAGCCTTTACTGAGCTGCGGGCAGTTGTGGACGGTGCAGTCCCAGGAGGCCTCTGCCTTCACCTGAAAGAACACCGCAAAATTAGGCATGTGGTCACCAATTACACATTTTAGAAATCCCTTATTCTTTTCCATCAGTTTCATGCAAGTTATGATGTGCTCTACTTTTTTAAAGTGTGATCGCATTCTTGATCGTGCGCCCGCAATCAGAAGCACTCCTAGCATGCAGGCGACACTGTGTATAGTCACAACTGTATACGACAAAGATTATTCCGGCCGCAGGGGCACACTCGAGGACGCGCGCCACCCGGCCATCACCTGCGCATTACTTAAAGGACTACTGGTGGGGGGGGGGTTGTAATAGGGGAAAAAAATGAGTTGAACTTACCTGGGGCTTCTAATGGTCCCCCGCAGACATTCAGTGCCCACGCAGCCACTCACCTCCGGTTCATTCACTTTTGGAATTTCCGACTTTGAAATCGGAAAACCACTGTGCCTGCACGGCCGCGTCCTCGCTCCTGCGGACGTCACCAGGAGCGTACTGCGCAGATGTAGACCGTACTGGTCCTGCCCAAAACACTCCTGGTGACGTCAGCATGAGCGAGGACACGGCCGTGCAGGCGCAGTGGTTTTCTGACTTCAAAGTCGGAAATTCCAGAAGTGAACTGGAGGTGGGGACAGAAGCATCGGTGCGTGGGCACAGAATGTATGCAGGGGATCATTAGAAGCCCCAGGTAAGTTCAACTCTTTTCCCCCCTACAGTAGTCCATTAAAGACCTTGCTGACCCGGAAGTAGCTGCAGACAACGAACAGCTCATCACAGGGACAGGCGAATGGTTTGTTCCATCACTACCAGTGATCAGCAAAGTGTTGAAATGCTTCCCTAAAAGCGCCCCGGTGTGAATAAGCCCCAAGGGAAGGTCAATGAAACAAACAAAAAAAAAATCCCATGAGGCTCAGATAATTTTAAGAATTCAAAATTGTATCAAACAGGAATCTAGTTACAACATTTAAAATGGTGAATAAAATAGAATGATGCGGATTAGTAAAAATGACAAGGATAAAAAGCCAGAACGCCCCAAATCTCAGGAAACTGCAAGTCTTAGCCGCCACTATAAAGATTACCCAATTATGATAAGGTTATAGCACGACTGCTTCCCAAAGGCGACAAGACACCAGTCTAATAGGTACATTATCACAAGATGTTCTGGAGGGCCGCTAGCAAAACTGTACAAAATGTTAACTAGGGTCGATCAGAAGCTAAGAGTAGAAAAAGCTGGGTCTCCACCTGGATTTTGCAATATTAGCTTAATTTATTAGTGGTAACATAGCCACAAAAAGCACAATGTTTTGGCACACAGGCATTTGTTAAATGCATCTGATTGTACACCCCGGTGGGATCCGGGTGTATGCTGGTGGGGCGTATGCTGGTGGACTCCCTGGTGCTACGACTGTCAGTGGTTGCAGCTCTGGGGCAATCTTTTTTTTTTTTTTTTAAATGATGCTCATCCCGGTCAAAGGGACAGAGTACGACTCGCACGTCACTCAAGCGGGAGGTGTGGGATTCTACCCAAAAGTCCTTTTTACGATCTCCCAGAGTAGATCACAATCTACGCAATGGGCGCTCCTGGACTGGAAACATCAACAAAAAATCCACCACTTGAACAGGAAGTCCAGAAAGACATTGGTCAAGACTTTGGCCTTGGATCTGGGGCTCCTCACGTACACACATGGTTGTCATTTTATTTTTTTTTGTGTTGGAGGTATCTATATTTGCTGGAATTGTGAATGTCAAGTGTTGGAGCAGAGTGTTCTATACATGCAGATAGGCACCCAGTATAACAAGTTAGAACTCTTTACTGATGAAAAACATGCAGAGATCTACACCACCATCATGAAGTGCAGAGAGTACCACAGACTGAATGCAGGAAATCACAATACCATAGAGATATTAACATCATTGTACACGGACATCTTGTGGTAGCTTTATTACACTGCAATTTAAGTTATAATCCTGTTGATACTCCAACATCGAGAACTGTATTTTGCCACCCTCCAACATGGAGGAAAGTTCAGCATAAGGGCAGCTGTCCCATGTTTGCAAGAAAACAATGTATATGTTCATTATTCAGGCTGTCTCCATTTTTATTTTAATTGTTTTTTAAATCAAACAGATACATTTTGTGCAACTATTTGATTATTAGAATTTGGGAAGATAAAAAAAACAAACAAAAAAACCCCCAAAGAATAAAAGTGAATGTTGGATACAAACCTCACTATCGTGGTGTTTGACTATTTGGAGATCAAAAAATTCATCCTCTGCTTCTGAGGTGAGGGTGGCGTCCCACCCGGCTGCCTCTGGTTCATCCAGATTATCCTGCGAACTGAAGTCATCCGCTGCAGCAAAGAGAAGGGCAAGTCTGAGATTATTCCGTGGACTTGTATCAAGGCAAAACTTCAGCATTTCTTAAAAAGCAGTAAATCCCTCCAGAAGTACTGCGCAGAACACTCCAGGTGCAGAAGATCCCGACCTGGTGAGGTCGGCATCTCCAACCGAGGGGACACCGGAGCTGCGGCGAGGGACAGATAGGCTTGCCAGGGGCTAGAGGAAGCACCAGGCAGTTGGCTGATGGTGTAATGGTTAAGGGCTCTGCCTCTGACACAGGAGACCAGGGTTCGAATCTCGGCTCTGCCTGTTCAGTAAGCCAGCATTAATTCAGTAGGAGACCGTTGGCAAGTCTCTCTTACACTGCTACTGCCAATAGAGCGCGCCCTAGTGGCTGCTGCTCTGCTCTGGCGCTTTGAGCACGCAAGGAGAAAAGCGCAATATAAATGTTATTTGTCTTGTATATCTTTTTTTTTTTTTCACCTCGGACATATCCTTTAACCAATTAAGGACCCCGGGCTTAAACCCCCTTAGTGACCAGGCCATTTTTCACTAATTAGGCCTTGCAGCTTTAAGGCCTTGCTGCAGGACCGTACAACTCAGCACACAAGTGATTGCCCCCCCCCCCCTTTTTCTCCCCACTAACAGAGATTTCTGTTGGTGGGCTGTGATGGCTCCTGAGATGGTTTATTTTATATAAATATTTATTTTTTTCCCTCCCTCCCCTAGCCAGCCTATCACAGCGATCAGCTGTCATAGGCTTCAGGCAATGAGAGCTGATTGCTCTCGTGCATCCCAGGGGGTCAGCCATGTCACACGGCTATCCCCAGTACATCGCTGCCTTAGATTGCAGCGCTGTACAGTGTTATTAGACGGTGGTTTCGCCATCTAACAGTCTCCTAGCGGCGATCACCGCTGGGAGGCTGATGACGGAGATGTGCACGCATCAGCACGTGCAAACTCCTGCAAAACACGCCCACAGGACCTTACCGATCGGCGTTAGGCGGTCCGGGGACTACCGCCGAGGCCTAGCCCATCGACGTGACACGGTTGGCTAGTGGTCAAATAGAACCTGAAGCAAGTAAAATTATTTAAAATAAACACATGATGTAGCTGCAAATGAATATTACATACTAACCTCACCGTCAGTTCCTCTCAGAAGCTCACCATTTTATTCTTACAGTGATCCCTTCCAGTTCTGGCAATATTTTGTCAGAACTGAAATATACCAGTCAGTTACAACTGAATGTGCAAGGAAATGTCCATGTACCCCGCATCACCCAATCCCATGCACACCTCCAGGACTCCTCAAGAGCTGCTCCAACACTATGGAACTCCCTACCTCCCCCATTGGGGTTTCCCCCTCCTTCAACATCTTCAAGAAGGCCCTCAAATCTCACCTTTTGTGTCCCCACCTCTCCCTCTAGATTGTAAGCCTTCGGACAGGGTCCTCCTCCTTATGTCTCCTTCCTGATCACACACCTTCATTACCATACACACATCCTATGGATCTGAGTGAACTCAACTTGCCTAAGCTCCATGCTCTATCCAGTGACTGACTAAGCATTACCTTATGCTCATACTGTGCAGCGTGATCTGGTTTGCATGTATTCCTGTATTGTCTTATTGCTGTATGTCACCCTAAATATTGTCTGTAACCTTAAAGTGGACCAAAATTAAAAATACAAGATTTTCTAATTTATAATAATAAATGGCAGCCTTTTTTCAGCTGCATGATGACAAATATAAAATATTTTACATTTATTGGAGGCACTGAAATGCGCATAGGCTTGAAGGAGTGTTTATTTATCTTAGTATGAGTGGTGCAACTAAATATTTTGAATGAAAAAAATGTTTGGTTTGGGTCCGCTTTAAAGTACAGCTCTGCGTAATATGTTGGTGCTTTATAAATACAATAAATAAATACATTAATGATTCCCTATGGTTCAAGTGGGCAATATTACAGTTTACCAGTGTGCTGACCAGGTCGCAGTTATGAAATATTGGCCTTTTTAAAATGGAGGAGAGAGAATTCCATTGATCAGTGGACAAATGGGACGCAGGAGAGGAGAAAGATTGAGGTGTAGACTACACAGGAGGTAAGTATGACCTGTGTATGGTTATGTTGACTTTTTATTTTCAGTTCAGGTTCTCTTTAAGGATAATGCAGTGAGGCTATAATGAGAATTTCATCGGGTTATTTAAAACTATGTTCTGGTATTCGCAAGCTCTAGATTTTCAACGTCTTAAAAGCGGACCTGAACTCTTGCACAGGACACAAGGAAAACAGAGAAATGCACTAATATAATAACAAAGGTTATTATACTGTTGTTTATCTTTATAAAAAAAAAAAAAAAAAAAAAAAAAAAGAAGAAGAGGTAGTTCAGAGTTCTGGTCCGCTTTAGAGTCGGTCAGGAATTACTAGGGGCCCACAGTTCGTCTCTAACAAATCTGAATGGCACCTACCATTAAGATCCAGGAATATCACTGGAATATGAGTTTCCATTCCGGCAATCGGCGTCCTGGCAACACAAAAAGAAAAGGACAGTTGAAGTCTCTGCAGATTTTTGAGACCATGCAATGCAGGATATAGATGAACAGGCAGAATTAAAAAGGAGCTGTACTGAAAATGAAATTAATACAATTACTTACGGTATTTTTTCAATATTCATTTGTAAATAATTTAGTCATTGTTTGCACACTGACTAAGCAGACCGTAATAAGGGGCTGCTTTCCTCTGCTAATTTCCTTAGCAGAGGAAAGCAGCCCCTTTTATGGTATGCTTTGTCAGTGTGCAAACACTGACTAAATAATTTACAAACGAATATTTAAAAAAAATACCGTAAGTAAGAGAGGTTGGCAAGCATTATACCTTATATACCGCACCTAAATATAAATCACAGGCAATAAGTTTGTGTACCGTGCATTCAAAAGTTCAAAGCATACCGGTGTTTTGGATGTTTAAAAATGAAGTCATCGGCAGGCACTGGAACTTTGGTTTCGGATAACTGGTAGTGACAGAGGCGCCAAATTAGAATAAAACAATTAAAATCCGTTTAAAAGGAGGGGGGTTGGTAGTTACCACCCTCAGGTATCTAATGACCAGCCAATGAGTCGTTATAAATAAGCAATAACATTTAATGTAAGCTCTCCGGGCATGCAATGAGTTTCACGGGTCAAAAGCACGCTTCATCAGGCAATCAGTGTTGGAGATACACACGGCTGTATCAATCTATGGGCCCAGCGTCTACTGATGACGCCTTTCAGATGTTTGGTTTGTGTGCCAGAAATGGATGATGGTAAGCCAAAGCGGACAACGGAAAGTGGGACTCTGTTGGGGTAAAGCACCAATTGATCTTGCGCCAAATGGGAGCATATGCAGCATTCCAGTGTGATCCCTACAACATTTAGGTTCACCATGGTCAGGGCATCACATAACCACTGCAAGGCTGAACACTAGAGGAAACAGCTGCAGAAGAGCTACAGAGTAAACACTGGAGTTGAGATCAAGGCCAGACCTATACTTTAGTGCCCCTAGGCCAAATATGTTGCGACTCCCCTTTCTTGTGTAGCAGCGCCCCACACCACAGACAGGGCCGGTTCAAGTAACAATGGGGCCCTAGGGCAAAATTAGCCTGGGGGCCCCCCCAACAGACACCCCCCGACCAAAAAGCGTCATTAGAGGCCCTATGTTGCAGCCAAACTTTCTCCCTGGGCCCCTGAACTGGCTGCTGACCCTCCCCCAATCACCTCCCAACTTAACAGACTTTGCAGAGTCCCTGGGGAGCAACAGCTAAAATGGGGAGGGACATCTTGGGGGCCCCTATAGGCTCTGGGGCCCTGGGGCAGCTGCCTATTTTTTCCTATGGTAGCTCCGGCCCTGACCACAGAAGGAGAGGGGGGGATATACTGAAGGCACAATTAAAGCAACACCTTCACCAATAATTGTAAAACTTAAAATACATGTGTACACATGCTTATAAGTACATCTCTCCAGAGTAAAAACCAGGGCTGTGGAGTCGGAGTAATTTTGGGTGCCTGGAGTCGGAAATAAATGCACCGACTCCGACTCCTAATGAATTTAAACTGTAATTAATAGCTGTGCTTAGTCCACAAAAATGAACTAAAGCAATCAAAATTAGTTACTTGTGCTGCTTCAATAAAGCAGTCCCCGTATTTTTAAAGTCAGATATACACATCTGATTGTGACTGTACATATGATGTGTACACAGGAATCTCTTATATATATATATATATATATATATACTAAATAACATCTATGCTGTAAGTATAAAGCCTGATTTGTAGCCGTGTCACTAATAGAGATGGTCAATGAGATGGAAATAATTCTGTGTTGATGCTGATTTATGCAAATGTATAATTTATACATTTTTGCTCATGAAATCAAATAATTTGATGTGTTAAAATTTGGTTTGGTGACTACAAATTAAATGGTACCTGAGAAGGATGAAAATAAAAGTTTTATTCATACCTGGGGCTTCTTCCAGCCCCCTTCAGGCTAATCAGTCCCTCGCTGTCCTCCTCCGCCACCTGGATCTTCTGCTATGAGGTCATGGTAATTCAGCCAGTCAGCGCTGTCCGGCCGCATGCCGCTCCCACAGCCAGGAGCGTTCTGCACCTGCGCAATAGTGCTGCGCAGATGTAGTACGCTCCCGGCGGCGGAGTGTGTGCATTCGCACTACGCCAGACTGGCTCAAGTACCTGGACTCATAGCAGAAGATCCAGGTGGTGGAGGAGGACAGCGAGGGACTGATTAGCCTGAAGGGGGCTGGAGGAAGCCCCATGTATGTATAAAACTTTAATTTCATCTGTCTAAGGTTTACTTTGTTACACAGTAGTACTATACTCTACATATGCTCTCCCCACAGAGCTGCAGGGAATCCACTGAGAATGTTGTGCACATTGAACACAGAGGTGTTGTCTGTCACCCATAAACCTTGTTCAGATTGTGCATGAAGAATGTGTAATAGAGGAAGAATCCCCTTATTCCCCTGCAGAGTACCTGCACATCACTCTTACATGTACCCACAGTTACATTGCCTAGGGCCTGATAGATGTTCTTTGTTCCGGTTTGTACCTTTTACAAGTACTCTTACCAAGGACTAGTTGTAGTCTATGACTAAAGGGAATAAATATGGCAAGTCTCCATAGCCTTCTCACTTCAGTTGTCTTTTAAAATTCCTAAGTGTTGGCAGTTAGAGACGAATTTCATGTTACATACTTTCAATCAACAAGATTGTAATATGCAAATTAGAGGAGTCGGAGTCGAGGAGTCGGAGTCGGTGGAATCCTAAACTGAGGAGTCGGAGGATTTTTGTACCGACTCCACAGCCCTGGTAAAAACGCACTATAAAATTACTTTTCTCCTATGCTACTGTCACTTACAGTAAGCAGAGTAAAAATCTGACAGGTTTTAGACTAGTCCCTCTCCTCATGGGCTATTCTCAGTATCTTTTTTCCTTTGCAAATGAGTAGGTAGGCTGACTGACCTCTTAGTAGACCATTTCCAAGGATTGCTTTTGTAAACTTTTTTTTTTCTCTTTCCAGTTGGACTGAGCAACTGGCATGCAGTAAGTGCTTTTGAAATTAAAGGGAACTTTAATAATACCCCGTGGTGATGGACTAGTCCAAAACCTGTCAGATGTTACATCCTACTGCTAATGACAGGAACCTAGGAGGACAGCAATTAGTAATGCACAGAAATGTATGTGTAATGGTGCCCATACATGGTACAATGTTTTCATTTTTTTCGATTAGATAATTTTGTTCGATTATGCCGTCAGATCGAATATCAAGATTTTTCCAACATGTCTGATCAGAATTTTATTGAAAAAAAATTGGATAATCGTTTGTTTTTCTTGATAAAAAGATTTTTTTCAACTTTCATTTGATTTGATCGTTTTGGTTGAATAAACGGGAAAACCAAAAGTTTTTATTGTACCGTGTATGTGCACCATAAGTATGTGTATGCATATTTTACAATTTTCTGTGAGGTTAGTCCTTTAAAACACCTTATATAGTTGTATTCAAGAAAATCAGTTTTACCCATTTTCCCAAGTGGACCATGGTTTACATTCAAATAGGTTGTATTCAATTACATACAGCAGAGTGTGAAATGAAGCGAGAGCAGATTGACTTCAGCACTAACCTTGTTGCTCCCGGGGGTTCATTCAAAAGAATGTGTCAGCTGTCTAATGTACACACAGCTAACGGTCTCTCAGGGATACGAGCACCATAAGGTATCGGTGTTATAAAAATGGTCCTGGCAGATACTACGCATCACTGTTTTATTTTATATCACTGTACACTGTGTCTCTCCGCATTACCCCATCCTCACGAGGCCCCTGATGCCTCTGGGACACCCTTCTGAGGTGGGGCCTTAGTGGTAAGGCCAACATCCCCTTCCGCATTGGAGTTCAGAATACAGAGGCGACAGATACAAGTGTGAACTGGGAGGGGCTGACCAGCTACGGGGATGAGGCAATGCTCCATATACAGGCTTAACGTGGTACCTGCATCTCAGGGAGAGATTTGGGTGTTTTTTTAGCTTAAATTAAACAGGTTCACTTTACCATGAAAGCAACAGAACTGTTCTATATAACCAAGGGACAACATGGCAGTGGTTCTATAACAAAGCAAGTCTGAGGTGAAAATAAAAGTGTTAATATATACTTACCTTAATGTTCTAATCTAGAGGCTCTTCAGAATCCTCAAGGCTACTTTCTAATCCTGCTATCCGTCCTTTCCGCTGTATGCCCCGTTTGGATCTCAGCTTGGATCTTGAGGATGCAGGCGCTGTCCATATGCCCTCTCTGTATCTGCACCGGCACGGCTGGACAGCCATTGCTGGGAGGGTCCTGGGTATGCGCAGTTCTGCTTCTTTCTGAACAATGCATGTCCAGGATGCTCTCAGCCACGGCTGCTGTGAGGCTGTATGATATACAGGGGTGCGCAGAGTATACTGCGCATGTGCCAGGCTCTAATTGGCCCCAGTTGTAGTGAGGAACGTGGCATACAGACACAAAATGGACACCAGACAAAAAAAGTAGCCTGGAGGGGTATGAAGTAGAGCCCCTAGAACAGCGAGGTAAGTACATATTAAATCAGGTTTGTAACCTCAGGTACACTTTAATAACAAGTAAAGAACGTGTGTAGTGGGAGGCGGAAATCACCATTAGCACAAACAGACATTTCCAAATATATATCCAGCCACCCAGCAAATAAAGACCAGATTAGCACAAGCAATTATTATTAACAACAATACTATTAATATTAATTATAATAGTGTATTTATTTTTTGACTGTCCTCAGAACTCACAATCTAATTCCCATAGTTATAGTCTATTGTCCTACCATATTAATATTATTATGATTATGATTATTATGATGTATTTATACAGGGCCGGTTCTAGACTTTTTGCCGCCTGAGGGAAACCTGTGAGGATGCCGCCCACTGTATTGCCAATACAGTGGGCGGTGTTGCAGGAAGTGACGAGCGGTGGTACGCATCGCTTGGAACGCGGAAGGAAAAGGTGGGTAATTACTTCCCCGTCTGCTGCTGACACACACGCTGCGCACATACAGTGGAGGAAATAATTATTTGACCCCTCACTGATTTTGTAAGTTTGTCCAATGACAAAGAAATGAAAAGTCTCAGAACAGTATCATTTCAATGGTAGGTTTATTTTAACAGTGGCAGATAGCACATCAAAAGGAACATCGAAAAAATAACCTTAAATAAAAGATAGCAACTGATTTGCATTTCATTGAGTGAAATAAGTTTTTGAACCCCTACCAACCATTAAGAGTTCTGGCTCCCACAGAGTGGTTAGACACTTCTACTCAATTAGTCACTGTCATTAAGGACACCTGTCTTAACTAGTCACCTGTATAAAAGACACCTGTCCACAGAATCAATCAATCAAGCAGACTCCAAACTCTCCAACATGGGAAAGACCAAAGAGCTGTCCAAGGATGTCAGAGACAAAATTGTAGACCTGCACAAGGCTGGAATGGGCTACAAAACCATTAGCAAGAAGCTGGGAGAGAAGGTGACAACTGTTGGTGCGATTGTTCGAAAATGGAAGGAGCACAAAATGACCATCAATCGACCTCGCTCTGGGGCTCCACGCAAGATCTCACTTCGTGGGGTGTCAATGGTTCTGAGAAAGGTGAAAAAGCATCCTAGAACTACACGGGAGGAGTTAGTGAATGACCTCAAATTAGCAGGGACCACAGTCACCAAGAAAACCATTGGAAACACATTACACCGCAATGGATTAAAATCCTGCAGGGCTCGCAAGGTCCCCCTGCTCAAGAAGGCACATGTGCAGGCCCGTCTGAAGTTTGCCAATGAACACCTGAATGATTCTGTGAGTGACTGGGAGAAGGTGCTGTGGTCTGATGAGACCAAAATAGAGCTCTTTGGCATTAACTCAACTCGCTGTGTTTGGAGGAAGAAAAATGCTGCCTATGACCCCCAAAACACCGTCCCCACCGTCAAGCATGGGGGTGGAAACATTTTGCTTTGGGGGTGTTTTTCTGCTAAGGGCACAGGACAACTTAATCGCATTAACGGGAAAATGGACGGAGCCATGTATCGTGAAATCCTGAACGACAACCTCCTTCCCTCTGCCAGGAAACTGAAAATGGGTCGTGGATGGGTGTTCCAGCACGACAATGACCCAAAACATACAGCACAGGCAACAAAGGAGTGGCTCAAGAAGAAGCACAATAAGGTCATGGAGTGGCCTAGTCAGTCTCCGGATCTTAATCCAATAGAAAACCTATGGAGGGAGCTCAAGCTCAGAGTTGCACAGAGACAGCCTCGAAACCTTAGGGATTTAGAGATGATCTGCAAAGAGGAGTGGACCAACATTCCTCCTAAAATGTGTGCAAACTTGGTCATCAATTACAAGAAACGTTTGACCTCTGTGCTTGCAAACAAGGGTTTTTCCACTAAGTATTAAGTCTTATTGTTAGAGGGTTCAAAAACTTATTTCACTCAATGAAATGCAAATCAGTTGCTATCTTTTATTTAAGGTTATTTTTTCGATTTTCCTTTTGATGTGCTATCTGCCACTGTTAAAATAAACCTACCATTGAAATGATACTGTTCTGAGACTTTTCATTTCTTTGTCATTGGACAAACTTACAAAATCAGTGAGGGGTCAAATAATTATTTTCTCCACTGTAGCTGGAGGGGGAGAGCAACCCCCCTCCCCACCGCTGTGCCTGCTGCCCCCCTTCCTGGCTGCTAACCCCTCTAGCTCTACGGCCCCTTCCCACGCACAGCCAGGCGGGCGCTGCCCCCCTCCACTTCCGCCACCTGAGGAACCTGCCTCACTCCGCGTAATGGGCGGCCGGGGGCTGTATTTATATAGCACTGACATCTTCTGCAGCACTTTACAGAATACATAGTCATGTCACTGACTGTCCTCATAGGAGCTCACAATTTAATCCCTACCATAGTCACCATCTATGTGCTACTATATTATTGTGTATCTACATAGACATTGTCTGCAGCACTTTGAGTACACTGTCACATCACTAGCGGTCCTCAGAGGAAATCACAGTATAATCCTACCATAGCCATAGTCTAATGGCCTACCATATTATTATGTATTTATATAGCACTGACATCTTCTGCAGCACATTAGAGTACATAGTCATGTCACTAACTGTCTTTAGAGGAGCCCACAATCTAATCTTACCATAGTCATAGCCAAATGGCCTACTATATTATTAATATTATTATTATTAATATAACACTGACATCTACAGAACTTTACAGAGTACATAGTCATGTCACTGGCTGCCCCCAAAGGAGCTTGCAATCTAATCTCAACTGTAGTCATATTTCAAAAAAAGAATGACCTGCATGTACCACTTTAGCCAACAAACAGGATTCGTTTTCAACTCAAAACTGTCCTGCGGCTAAATTCTGAGTTCTGATTAAGAAGCATCTTTACAGTGATAATACTGCCATAAATATACATACTGGAAAAAAAAAACCCTATAAACAGCAACCTATTAGAAAAGCCTTGAACAGCTCTCCTCTGCAAGGCCTGCCCAGCCAGGAGGAGAGAGTGCTGCTTCAACATCCTCTCCCCTTGTAATTATTATGTCCTGCTAATTGATTCGGGATGTCAGCGCCGGGGCTGGTTTATTACCACTAAATTGTGCGTAACATTACTCACCTCCTCTGTCCTTTCATGTATAATTAATGCCGGGGTTTCGCTGTGGTTTTAATTTGCTGTTTCTTAATGCCTGGAAAATTGCACGGAGCCGCTGCCTGAGTGAAGGGAACCAGGCGTTTAATACTGGAGGCAGCGGCGGCGTAAACGAGGCGGCCGTTTTTATCGCCACTTCCTTTTAACTGAGCGCGCTGGATAATTAACACAGGAGCCCCCTGAGTGCACGGCTACTTAAATGTGATTTATCTGCAGGACAAGGTCAGAATTACTTTGATCAAGTGTGAAATATTTTAGGAGTGAGATCGCAGCACCCCTGGTAGTCATCTGCTAACGTCAGGTAACAATATGCTGACTGGTGCGTATAGTGTATGTACACTTTATATGCTTTTTACTATCAGGACATGAAAGGGCCCCAGGGGACATTTCACTGGAGGGAAAAGGGGTCAGTGACTTCTGGCTCCATCTGACCTTCTGTCTTGTTCAGACACGGTGGAGGGAAAAGTGGCCTCCTATAGCAAACAGCAAGTCTTGAAGGGGCCTCCGCTAACTTAAAGGAGCCTGAAGTTAAATGCATATGGAGGCTGACGTTTATTTCATTTTAAAAGACCACTCCAGCGGAAAAAAAGTTAGCAGTTACAATCTGACAGAAGTGACAGGATTTTGACTAGTCCATCTCCTCATGGGGGATTCTCAGAGTTTTCTTTGATTTTAAAAAGCATTTCCTGAACGGCAGTTGCTGAGTCTAACTGCCAAAATAGTATGCAAGCGAGTATGGAGGCTGGCATCAGGGCCGTTTCCAGGGCCGTGCGGATAGTGCGACCGCACTGAGCGCTGGACAGATCGGCAGGTGGAAGGGCGCAGAGGCGGGCATCAGGTGCAGACTGACCTGGGGGAGATTTCCTCCCCCCTCGTGGCACATTTTTCACTGTGTTCGGGGCGCTCCTGTGTCCCTGTCAGCAGAATCTAATGCACGCAGCGGCCAGCGCTGCTTCAGTCTCATTGACTCCACTCCAGTCTTCGGCGGCCGCTTGTTTTCTACTTCCGGGTTCCTCTGCACATGATTACACGTGAGGTGCAGAAGACTCAGGGACAGAAAACGAGCGGCTGCCGCGGAGGATGGAGGCGGGGAAGATCATTGCAGCCTGGAACCAATGAAACTGAAGCACCGATGGCCCCTGCGTGCATCCTATTCTGCCTACAGGTAGAAGGGAGAAGTAGGGTTGAGCAGCACTCCTGTCTGGGGAGGGGGAAGTGGAAGCAGCTCTGCCTCTGTGCTCATCACCCACTGTCGGGGGAGGGGGGGATTTGAGCACTGCTGTCTTCGGGGGGGAGGGGGGGGAGCATCTCTGCCTCCGTGCTCAGCACCCACAAATGCACCTCTGCCGACAGCACGCAGCACCCAGGGGGGGGGGGGGGGGGAGTTGGAAGCACCTTTGTGCATTCCTGCTAGGGGGCAAGCACCCCAGCCGACAGTTACAAAAAGGGGGTTCAAACACACCTGTGCCCAGTACGCAGCACCCACAGTGGGAGGGGAGGTGAGCACTCCTGGAAGAAAGAACCTTTATGCCTGCCACCCAAAGCTAGGGGGGAGGGTTTTGCATGGGCATCACCTCTGTGCACAGCACCCATGGAGGTGGGGGGGCTTGGATGTACCTCTGTACCCAGCACCCACTGTCTGGTTGAAAGCACCTCTGTGCCCAGCACCAACGGTGGGAAGGAAGCATCTCTGTTTTTTTGCACCCACTTTTTTTTGGGGGGGGGGGGGGGGGGTTGAAGCACCTCTGTGCCTTGCACTATGGCTTACAGGTGTCAGACTTTACCCTGGGCACATTCCGGATTTGGGGTCATATGTCCTGGACAATGTCCCTGTTTGGCCAATCGCTCTATGTTGCCTGCATGCACAACCTCCTGCCCAACTCTGAGCAGCCTCCAGACGCCTGCGTGCCCTGCCTCCTGCTCACCTCCAGCATTCTGGCCGCATACATTGGCTCTGTCCCCAGCATGCTTCTTGTTTGTGTATCTGACACAGTCACAGCAGCAGCCAGGCCACAAAGGGACACAGAAAAGAAGGTGAGGCACCCTCCCAGTGTCACTCTCCCCACCCAGTGTCACCCTCCTCCCCACTCATGTCACACTACTCCTACCCTACCAGCACCCGGGGGGGGGGGGGGGGGGGGGGACATTTAATGCATTTATGTCTGAGGTAACATTTTGCTGTATTTCATTTTTGTGGGGTAATGTATGTTCATTGCAGAGGTACTGTTATCCACATTTAACATGTTTGCTTCATGGGTGGGACCTAACGTTTACTGAACATGTGTGGAAGGAAAGGTTTGTGGCCTTTCCTGTTTGCTGCATTTTGTGTGTCAGAAGTAACGTTTGTCTCATTGCATGTGTCAGCGGTAACGGTTGTTGTAGTTCATGTGTCAGCGATAACAGTGGTTGTAGTTCATGTGTCAGCGGTAACGGTTGTTGTAGTTCATGTGTCAGCGGTAACGGTGGTTGTAGTTCATGTGTCAGCGGTAACGGTGGTTGTAGTTCATGTGTAATCGGTAACGGTGGTTGTAGTTCATGTGTCAGCGGTAACGGTGGTTGTAGTTCATGTGTCAGCGGTAACGGTGGTTGTAGTTCATGTGTCAGCGGTAACGGTTGTTGTAGGTCATGTGTCAGCGGTAACGGTGGTTGTAGTTCATGTGTCAGCGGTAACGGTTGTTGTAGTTCATGTGTCAGCGGTAACGGTTGTTGTAGTTCATGTGTAATCGGTAACGGTGGTTGTAGTTCATGTGTCAGCGGTAACGGTGGTTGTAGTTCATGTGTCAGCGGTAACGGTGGTTGTAGTTCATGTGTCAGCGGCAACGGTGGTTGTAGTTCATGTGTCAGCGGTAACGGTGGTTGTAGTTCATGTGTCAGCGGTAACGGTGGTTGTAGTTCATGTGTCAGCGGTAACGGTGGTTGTAGTTCATGAGTCAGCGGTAACGGTGGTTGTAGTTCATGTGTCAGCGATAACGGTTGTTGCATTTCATGTGTCGGAGGTAACGGTTCTTTCATTTCATGTATGTATGTAACTGATATATATTGCTGCTTTACACTGCCGTTGATACATTTGCACACAAGAAAGCTATGCATTTGGGCTGGGGCTGCCATGATAGGGCCTCTGGGTTGTAATTTCCTCCCAGGCCAAAAGGTACCAGTCCTTCCCTGACTGGCTACCTGTACTGGGTGCAACTAGACCTGGCTAGCCTATACTGCGAGCACCTATACCTGGCTCCTGGGGGGGGCGCAATTTTGACACACTCGCCCTGGGTGCAATTTAGCCTAGAAACTGCCCTGGCTGGCATCTTACGGTTTTCGCGGGTAAACTGCGATTCAGGGGGAAAAAAAAAGGAGAATCCACCATGAGGAGATGGACTAGCTCAAAACCTGTCAGTTTTGTCGGATTTTAACTGCTTACTTTTTTCACTGGATTAGTCCTTAAAACAATACTAGGTGACTAGCAGTCCTGCTGATCCTCTGCTTCTTATACTTTTAGCCATAGCCCCTGAACAAGCATGCACAGCAGATGTTTCTGACTGACGTCTGATGGGATTAGCCGCATGCTTGTTTCTGGTGTGCGATTCAGACACTACTGATGCATGAAAGATCAGCATCGGCTATGATGTCACAGACTTCTTCCCCAGCGCACCCTAGCTGCTCATTTAAAACTGCATATAATCTGCATTATATTTGCATGCAATCGGTCATTTTTAAAGCGTACCTGAGCCACCTCGGCTACAATATTACATACTTAGAATAGGGAAGCATCTAGATTTATGGGTGTGAAATTTGAATACAAAGTGGGCCGAAAGTGAGCTCTGGGACCAATTCCCGGGCCGACCTCAATGCCTATTAGCCATCTCCCTCCCTTATAAAGTTCCCTGGTGTTTAATCACATGGCTCCCCATCCCTTCCCTACATAGTTCCCTGGTGTCTAATGGCCCTCCTCCCTCTCCTATACAGTTCCCTGGTGTCTAATGGCTCTCCTATACAGTTCCCTGGTGTCTAATGGCCCTCCTCCTTCTCCTGTACAGTTCCCTGGTGTCTAGTGGGTGGTTCTCGCTCCATCATACAGTTTCCTGGTGTCCAGTGGCCATCCCCTTTACCTATGCATTTCCCTGGTGTCTAGTGTCCCCCCCCCCCCACCTTCCATACTTTTCCCTGGCATCTAGTGCTTCCCCCCCCCCCCCCTTCCCTGGTGATCTAGGGCTTACCCTCCGCTTCTCTGGTGGTCTAGAGTGGGACAAATATAATGCAAGGTAGGGAAACCACCTGAGGGCCAAATCTGATGACTGAGGGCCATATTTGGCCCACGGGACGGAGTTTGACATGTGTGCTCTAGATCCTAACGAGGCGTCTAACTGTGTCCTCCGGTCTCCTTTGGCCGCTTGTGGATCCTCCAAAGATTATCAATAAGGGCTTCTCGGTAATCTGATCAGGGGTGCTCCTCTTCAAGCAGTAGCAGGGCAATACTGCGTATGCTTGAGCACAGCCGCGCCTGGGCAGTAAACCGGAGCTGCTGCAGCACGGCCGTGCTTGTGACAGAAGAGAGGCGGCAACAGGGGACGAGAGGACAGCAAGAAAACCCTTATCAGAATCCAGAGGCTTCCCTCTCCTAAGGCAAGTATGTGTTTCTTAACTCTAGTTTCAGCTTGGGTTCTCTAACATCTCATTGACCATCTAGTCATCGTTTATAATTCTAGTTATCAGAACTGCAGGGGTTCTTGCAGTATGAAAGTGTTAGAAACCATGGCATGTGGAACAGGAAGTTGTACTTGCCAGTTTGCTGGTGCTCCTGGAATGCCGCTTCCTGCGGAGGGAACAAGGACGGAGTTCCTCTCTTCGGTTAGAGTGAGCCTCATCTCCAAGAGTTGTGCTTCCCGATCTGCATCATCCTCGGTCTTATCTGCAGGCAAAGGAGCAGTCTTATCATACAATTCAGGCTTCTAAAGGGGAAATATCTTACAGGAATATAGCTAGTCCCCCAGTTAATGAACGAGATAGGAACTGTAGGTCCGATCTTAGCCTGAATATGCCCATAAGTCGGAACACTGTGTCATCTCTGTGCCCTGTACCGCCTTTATGCCCTCTTGTGCCTCCAGTGTCCCCCTCTGTGTCCCCCTTTGTCCCTTACTCCATCAGTTTCCCCTCTGCCTCTGCTATGTCACCTCTACCCCGCTGTGCCCTCTGTGTACTTTTGCAAAATGTTATTTTACTGGTTTACTCGTTTTTTTCTTTGACTTTCTCAAAAACTACAAGGTCTTTTTGAATAACTTTTTTTCCCTTTCCACAGAAACAAATTTCACATTTTTAGGCTGTTTGCATCGACGCGGCAGGTCATCGGTAAGTCATGGGACAACCAGTATAACAAATATCAAGGTAGAGTGGAGTGTGGGGTGTATTAATAAAAGTTTTCGGGCTATAACTTAACGCATCCCTTAGTCATATCCTTTGGAGTGGATAAGGGCCCGCCCCCACCACCTCCATGTTTTAAAAATGTTACCTAATTTTATACTTTTGGCGCCTCTGTCTACCTTGATACTGTACCAATCCACCCTGGGCGGAAGGGCGAAAATCCTCGCATTTCTTCCTACCTACAGAGAGAGACTTCTTAATCCTGAGTGGGGACAGGCTTGTTCTCCCCACCTGCCAATACAGTGGTTGCCTAAGGGGTAACCCTGCTTTGCCTGTATCTCCTGACTTACTCTACCTTCTCCCACTACAACCAATACTTACTACACCATATTGGGCTCTCGGTGTCCCTGCTTTTAACTCCACCAGTATAGCAAATAGACAATAGAAAATTACATTCTCGATTGTTCTGGTAACAGACATAGGCCTCAATTCACTAAGATCATGCTAGAGATAATAAGGCAAGAGAAAACTTACCTCCATACGTGAGAGAGTTATCTTACCTCTTCATTCCTTAAGTATCGTCTCCTGTAGTTAATTTACCTCCTCTGTAGTTAATTTACCTCCTGTGTAGTTATTTTCACATGCAGCTAATTAACAGCCTGTCTTTAACTCTGGAGTTATTTTAAGGATTGGAGAGTTAATTTAAAGACAGAAGAGTTAACTTTAGGCTTGCCTGAGGTAAAATGTTTCCTGAATACTACATGCCTCATCACCATGGTGACAACTCTAGAAGAGTTATTAAAGACAGGAGATAAGTTTAGTGAATTGAGGCCATGGACATATAAAGCTGCATTATACTAGCATAGAGAGTGCATGTGTACCAGGCTTGCTGACGAGTTTCTGCAGCTGCTGGTCTAAATACTCCTGGCGTTTGGTGAGTGCGTTTAACCATTTCCGCTTCAGCCTGTCCAAATCCCGATCCTGTGAAGACAGAAAGCAATAAAAGTTTCACATTTGATCCCTAAAATCTCAAGTGCTTTAATATACTTGGCGGTAACCCCGAGTTAGGTTCGGGGTGGAACAAACAAGCCAGGAGCGGTAAGCCCAAGCCTGTCTCGGGGGTAGCTGCCAGGAGGTATATGCAGAGCTTGCAGCCCAGCGGGCGTCTCAACTCACCTCCCTTCGGGATCCAGACTCTGGCAGCCATTCTTCTTCCGGTCCTCGGAGGCTCTGGATCCCTCAAGGTGATATCACCGTTTTTGTCATAATGATGATAAACGGCAATTTCACAGAAGCAACAGACTCTCGCTGGATTGCAACAGACCAGTGGGAATCCTCCCTCCCCAGGGAGGAGTCTCATTGGTTCACTGAGTGATGGTCCAATGAGAATCCTCCTTGGTGCTCAGCTTGTCCCGTGCACTGGAGCGGAGGGGGAGTGGCAGCAGCACCAGTGAACCCGAATGGCAACGGCAATGGCAGACCAGATGCAGAACAGTGAGTAATGTGAATGAGTCAACGGACACTGCAACTGGGCACAGCGTATTTGCTCAAGATATGCTGTATCTGCTCAGCATTCAGAGTAATCAATAGTGTTGGTGTTTGAATACAGACATGAATCTAGAAACCCAAATTTTCCCGAACAGCATACGTTAGCTCCTGAGAAAGTGGATAGGGTCACAGGGAGGTCACATAGGGCCGGTTCAAAAGGCGCTCTGCCAGGTTTGGTTGATGGCCACAACGCTCCTCACTCAAGCGCTGTCCATTCAAACGAAAGGAAAGCGCAGGTACCGTTGTTTTCTATCATTCAGGCAAATGCCATGCTCGGTCTGGTTGCTTATCAAAAAAAACGGGAGCCCAGTAGTCCAATATGTCAAAAATTGATGTAGAAAATAGGTAAGTAAGATGCTACTCACAAAGGAGGGTTGCAAGGGGCAACCGACCACAGGAAGCAGGTGGAGACCATAAACCCGACTCCACTCAGGGTGGTCCTGGAAGGACCTGGATGTGGTCACTCTCTTGAAGAAAAACGTGACAGGTGTCCACCATGGTAAGAACCACGAGTGTTCCGTCACCACTCCTCGGACAGGATGTGTACGGGGGTGTACTATGCACAATAAGGGGGAAGAGGCGCCCTGGTTGAATAAAAGCTTCTAAAAACAGTTTAAAAGCGAAAAGAGGAAGCTTACCTTCAATGACGAAATCTTTGTAATTAACAAAATATTTTTTATTTAACACAGGAAAAGCTAAATAAAAAATCTTTTGTAAGTTACAAAGATTTTGCCATTGAGGTAAGCTACCTCGTTTCCCTTTTCGCTTTTAAACTGTTTGTAGAAGCTTTTATTCAACCAGGGCGCCTCTTCCCCCTTATTGTGCTTATCATCTAGTTCAGTCGTGAAAAGTGCATGTAGCTTCAAAGATCGTCTATGCGCCACGCTCCTGTGTTCTTCTGCGGGGGTCAAGAACGTTGTGGTGCACCGTAGGTTTCTAAATGCTTTTCTGCTAGCTAGCAAAAAAAACAAACAAACAAAAAAAAACAGCAAGGTATTCTCTACCTCTCCAGAAGATAGTCCACCAGTTCAACTGGAAAGTTTTTAATCAAAACACAGATAGACAATGCGTTTCACAGGTACAACCCCGCTTCCTCAGGTCAATACACAGTGCCTTGTAACAGTGTGCATAGAGTATGGTCGCTTTGCTTGACTGATGCTTCCTCTCCTCCCTCCCAGTCACCCTGTCCACTTGCTCAGGGCTGACGTGTGGAGTTCGGGGTCATTCAGGTTTCCGAAATCATATCCCAAATTTGAACACCAACACTGGTAATTAAGATACACAAAACCAAGCAAAAAATAAGCATTTGCTTTATCACGCTGCGCCACAGCTTTCAGCCAGCGTCCCAAGGTGAGGCCAGCCGTGTGCGGTTTAATATGTCTTCTAAGGCTCAGGCAGGAAACGTAACATAATCAAATAAGGGGCTGATTGGAAACGGCGAGTCCTGACTGGCGAGGCAGCTAATATGTTAAAATGCATTAAGGTTCTGTAATGCTGGAGGCCGTGCAGTCTGCAGACCGGCTGAAGCAAGACACAGGGGAGGCAATCAGGAATGGGCCAAATGAAATGAGCTGATTGCTGGCTATAAAATACAGCAGATTATGCACGTCCTAAAACTTGTGTGTAAAGGAGACTGGCATAAAACAGGGAGAGCAGCTGGGCCAAGATTTCTATTGGTACCACGTCTAACTAGAGAAGGTTAGCGCAATGTCACCCGCTAATGGAAAGGCTGAGCTCGGTTATCGAAGGGGAAGCAAGGCAGTTAATACAACATCGGCAGTAAAATCTATCTTACCTGATAGCTGTCAATATCTTCTCCACTGTCCTGCAACACAGAGAACACAAGTCACACATGACCTCCTTATTACCTAAATTATAAATGACAGTTTGCTTTAAAGGACATCCAAGGTGAAAATAAACGAATGAGAAAAACAATCGTATCCATCCTTCCCCTCCAATGACTTTTTTTTAAGATATTCCACAGTTTTATTTCATATTTAAAACAAGTTTTTAAGTTTTTACTGTTTCATTGTCTCTGCTCAATGGCACCTTCATTGAAGTATGCTAGGGCTCAAATCTATGAACTATTGACCCTATTCTTTCCTGCTCCAGGAAGCCATTTACTGACAAAAAAGTTTTTTTCTGGCTGTAATTACTTATCAGTGAGGGTTATGCTGTAGTCTGACCCAGTCTGACCCAGTCCCAACCTGGGCAGAAACTGTCACTTCCATACCGGATGTTTAACGATTTCAGGCAGTGAAAGAAAAAAAGGAACACAGCCTAGTTATTTGTGTGTTTGGCACTGTACATACTCATGTCTATCTTATGTCACATGTCCCCTCGGTTGTACTTTAAACCTTTGCCAAGTTGCCAAGATCTGTTAAATGGCAAGCATTGTGCTTAGATGCAACCCAATGAGGGGGCACTATCTGACCACCGCTTGTGTTGAGTATTAGCAAGTGCATGACCAGTGGACAGGAGAAGCTGAGAGGCACTCGGATGTGCAAAAGATCCAGACTATGGGCTGCGATCTTCTGGTGGGGAGAGTGGAGGCCTGGCTCAGGGGAGAGTGGAGGCCTGGCTCAGAGCAGAGCTATGGTGTGGCTTCTAGGGGCTGGAAGAAGTCCCAGGTAAGTGAAACTTTTTTTTGCCTGGATTTATCCTTTAAGGTGATAGCAAGAACCATTTAAAGACTGTGCGTGCATGTTTGTGAGTGCCAAAGCAGCATCAATTTGGCAGCGGTTTATAAACAGTCAATCATTTGGCTAAGTTGTGCACGGTTTTCATATTTAGTTGAAAGTTCAGTCTGGGTTTCCTGGATCAGTTGCACCTTGTTCTTACATAACACTGACGCCTACTATTGTCATTGCAAAAGACAGATGCGGTTACTTAAAGCGGACCTGAACTTCGACCTTCCTCACTGCTCTAAAAGATAAGCAACAGCATAATAACCTTTAAAGAGAACCCGAGGTGGTTTCTAACAATGATATCCGCACACAGAGGCTGGGTCTGCTTATATTGCCCGGCCTCTGTTGCTATCTCAATCCCCCCTAAGTTCCCCCTGCGCTCTGCTATGCCCCCCATAAATCACAGCCGGGCTCGGGTTCTCTTTAAAGAAAAACATTTGTTTGTTACAGCTTACAGAACTCCTGCAATAAATCTGCAGTGCGCAGGCCCGGATTTACCACACAGGAGCCTATAGCATAGCTCCCAACTGTCCCTTTTTCGGAGGGACAGTCCCTCTTTGGGAGCCCTGTCCCTCTTTACTCCTCATTTGTCCCTCTTTCAGGACTTTGTCCCTCCTTTCTATGTAAATATTTATATTTCTCTATTAAAAAGTGTTTGATTGACATTTAAATGGATATATTACTAATTTTAAAATATTAAAATGAAGGGAAATGAACCAGGATAGAAAGGACCAGTGTGGTTTGAATTATAAATCAACATGTTTTTCTCATAAAAATGTTTTGTATGCGTGACTAGGGGTGTGATTGGGGCGTGACTAGGGGTGTGATTGGGGCATGATCAGGGGCGTGGCATGGGCATGGCTTATGTGTCCCTTTTTCTCATCTCAAAAAGTTGGGAGGTATGCTATAGGCACAGATGTCCTGGCACCTTAGACTCCGCCCTCCTTGAGCCTACAATCCCCCCGCTGAAGCACACCGCAAGTGTGCTGGCTGGCCCAGCTGTCAATTATCCCTTACTCTTTCCTATCATAGGTAGTTACAGGAGGAGCTCCTTAGTATTAGGTAGGCAGAGGTACCTCAGTATTAAGTAGCCAGAGGTACCACCAAGTATTAGGTAGCCAGAAGTACCCTCAGTATTAGGAAGCTAGAGGTGCCCCTGACTGAAGGGAGATCTCGTCATTGGAATGCCGGGTGCTGGGTGAGTAACCTCTCATTTACACTCTGCTCGGGACTCTGCAGAGGGGAGGAGGTGCTCGGGGAGGGAAGCAAGCCTCCTTTCCATCTTCAGACGCCTGTAGGCACGTGCCTACAGTGCCTTATGGTAAATCCGGCACTGGCATTGTGTCAAATTCCAGGTTTCATGGAAGCAGACAAAGGGTTAACATCCTGTGTTTACATATCAGCGGTGTCTGCCAAGACTGCTGAATTCCTGTGAGGACACAGCTGAGGGCTGGAATTACACCAGTAATTACTTGAAGATAAGGGGGAATTAGAGAGGCTCTTCTCTCTAAACACACACAGTGTGGATTTTGCGGTTTTCCTTGTGCCCAGTGCAAGAGCTCAGGTCCATTTTAAACAGCAATGTCCACATTGTGTACATTTTTTTTGTCAGTGCTTCGGATTTGCAAAGTGTAATGCCTAGGCTCACCTGGTGCGCATCTTGAGACTTGGCTGATTTTGCATGGACGATTTTGACACAGCCGATCGACACGGACAAGATGGAGTCCTCTATAAGAGGCAAGGTTCCCGAGTCCTGGACAGAGCGTACCTCCACCTGAAGACGGCGCGACTGTCCCTGTGTAAGCAAAATAGCATTAGAAATACCATTATCGCTACTTGCATGCAAAATGGCCAGCAACAACAGCATCAATGTAGCATTATGTATATAGTATATGCACAGAATACTAAACTATTTAACAGAAATCGGCCTCAATTCACTAAGATCATGCTGGAGATAATAAGGCAAGAGAAAACTTACCTCAACACAGTAAGGCCTCAATTCACTAAGTTTATCTCCTGTCTTTAATAGCTCTTCTAAAGTTATCACCATGGTGATAAGGCATGTAGTATTCTGGAAACATTTTACCTCAGGCAAACCTAAAGTTAACTCTTCTGTCTTTAAGTTAACTCTTCAATCCTTAAAATAACTCCAGTTAAAGACAGGCTGTTTATTAACTGCGTGTGAAAATAACTACAGAGGAGGTAAATTAACTACAGAGGAAGTCAATTAACTACAGTGGAGGTAAAGTAACTACAGTGGAGGTAAATTAACTACAGAAGAGGTAACTTAAAGAGGAACTCCAGTGAAAATAATGTAGTAAAAAAAGTGCTTCATTTTTTACCATAATTATGTATAAATGATTTAGTCAGTGTTTGCTCATTGTAAAATCTTTCCTCTCCCAGATTCACATTCTGACATTTATTACATGGTGACATTGTTACTGTGGGCAGGTTATTTAGCTGTTTCTAGCTGCTCTGTCTGTTACAGATAGCTAATAACAGCTATTTCCTGTCTCTGAACATTGTTACATTGTAGGAGTTTGCCAGCAGTACCGCGGTATTCAGAGCCTCTTGTGGGAGGGGTTTCAGCACAAAATCAGTCACACAGCGCCCCCTGATGGTCTGTTTGTGAAAATCATTGTCTTTCTCATGTAAAATGGGGTATCAGCTACTGATTGGGAAAAAGTTCAATTCTTGGTTGGAGTTTCTCTTTAAAGAGATAAAATAACTCTCACTGTGTGGAGGTAAGTTATCTCTTGCCTTATTATCTCCAGCATGATCTTAGTAAATTGAGGCCAATGAGAGTTATTTTATCTCTTCATTCCTTACGTTACCTCCTCTGTAGTTAATTTACCTCCTCTGTAGTTATTTTCACACGCAGTTAATGAACAGCCTGTCTTTAACGCTGGAGTTTTTTTAAGGATTAATGAGTTAACTTAAAGACAGAAGAGTTAACTTTAGGTTTGCCTGAGGTCAAATGTTTCCTGAATACTACATGCCTTATCACCATGGTAACAACTCTAGAAGAGTTATTAAAGACAGGAGATAAGTTTAGTGAATTGAGGCCATTATCAGTTAGGATTTTTATAGCGATGATAGCTTACGTAATGCTGTACAGAGTACATAGTCATGTCACGGACAGTACCTCTAATTCCTACCATAGTCATATGTTCATCATAATCTAGGGCCAATTTTATGGGGAAGACAATTAACTTATATTTGGTATGTGGGAGAAAACCTGAGTGCCTGGAGGAAACCCACGCAGACACGGGAAGAACAAACAAACTGTGCAGATAGTGCCCCAGCTTGGATTCGAATCAGGACCTGGCATTGCAAGGCGAGAGTGCTACCAATTATGCCACCATGCCAAGCACAGGACAATTTTACAGTCACCAAAAAAAATAAAGTTGCCTGCCAAAAATTGCTTTGATGTAAACAAATGTGTATTTGTGGAAAGTACACTAAAGTTTCCTTGCAAAATTGCTATGTTCAAGAATAAAGCTTGGTTGACACTTGTTGGAGTGACAGCATATCCAAATAGTACTGATACTCTGTACCACTCCAGAGGTACTTTGCAGTCTCCTGCATTGCAGGGCATTTTACAAACTGAATAACAATACATCCAATTTTACAAAAAAATCGGGCAGCATTGGTTTTGTGTGTAGCAAAACAGTGGAGGTGGACTTAATCGGTATTTCCTAGAACCAAATCGATCGGGTGATACTATTTTATCGGCCTCAGAAGAAACCGGATTAAATATCATAGGATTTGTAGGATCACTTATTGAATAGCAGTTGCTCAGTCCCAGTGGCGTAGCTAAGGAGCTGTGGGCCCCGATGCAAGTTTTACAATGGGGCCCCCCAAGCACTCTATACATAACAATCGATACGGCATGCCAAAACCTGCCAATGGCAGCTACAGTGTCAGAGGTACAAGTAGGGGATGGGGAACACTTTGTTAATGATTACCACTATTCAAAGCATCTATAGAAGTGATTATTATGAGCACAGGACCAATAGAGAGCTAATACTGTAATTGAGGAAGGGCCCTTCGGGGCCCCTCTGGCCCAAGGGCCCCGATGCGGTCGCTACCTCTGCAACCCCTATTGCTACGCCCCTGCTCAGTCCAACTGCTAAAATGCTGTGCAAGTGAGAAGGGAGGCTGACCGTCATCTTTGAATAGATCTTTTTTAGGGAGTGCTTTTGTAAACAAAGGAAAGGCTGAGAATTTCCCATGAGGAGAGGTACTAGTCCAAAACCTGTCAGATGCTTTCTACCTGCTGTAAGTGACAGCAATATAAGAAAAAAGTAATTTATAGTTTATTATTCTCCAGAAGTAAATGTACATTGTAACCAGTTCTGGATCCTTGGGATGCATATCCACGCCCCTGAAAACTTCATTTGCAGATCAGGGGTGTAGATATGCATCTGTTTGTTTTTTTCTTGTCAAGTGCAATCGCACATGCGCCTCCGTCGCTGTCCAGTGATCAGTGAATTATTCCCAAAGGGCCTGTAATGGCATCAGCGAGATGCCTGTGGTCATAAAAAACAATACACAACAGTTCCTGTGTACTGTTCACAGTACACAGAATGAAGTTTGGGGACATCTAGTGGACAATAAAATAAAAATACACTTACATACATTAAAAGGAACCAGAGGTGTGAGACCTATGGAGGCTGCCCTATTTATTTTCCTTTTAAACAATACTAGTTGCCTGGCAGTCTTGCAGATCACTCTGGCCAGTAGGGTCTAAATCACAAACCTGAAACAAGCATGCAGCTTATCTTGTCAGATATGTCAGACATCTGAGCTGCATACCTGTTCAGGATCTATAGCTTACAACATGCATGTCAAACTCCGGCCCACGGACCAAATCTGGCCGTCTGAGCCATTCAAATTTGGCCCTCAAGTGCTTTCCCCACTTTGCATTATGTTTGGCCCACTCTAGACCACAAGGGAAGCTATATAGGGAAGGGAGGCCAACTAGATCTTAGGGAACTGAATAAGGGTTGGGGAGGGGGAGCAATAGACGCCTGGGAACTTTATAAGGAAGGAAGGTGGTCGGTAGACATTGAGGTTGGCCCACGATTAAGTCCCAGTGTACAATTTTGGCACACTTTGCATTTGAGTTCGACACCCCTGGCTTACAATATTAGAAGCAGAAGATCAGATCAGCAGGACAGCCAGGCAAAGTGCATTATTTAAAAGGAAATATACTTATTTAAAAGGAAACAAACAGATTATCCGTATGTGGGAAAGAGGGTCTCAGCTACTGATTGGGATGAAGTTCAATCCTTGGTTAAAGTTCCTCTCTAAACTAATTTGCCCCCGTCTCCCCGCCTGACTCTGCATCACAGTGCAGATGGGTGTAAATAGCAGCCCCTACGTATAGGAATGCGCTGAATGCCTTCCCCACAGTGAGCAGGCTAATTTGAATTACCGGGTAATTAGCTATAAACTTTAGGGAAAAATTAAGAGAATAGCAGAGACAGTAATTGCAGCAACAAGGTGAGGGAAATTGGTTATTACGCAGCTCGGGAGCAATTAGATGCAGCTCAGACATTTCCTGGCAAGCCCTGGGAGACGTGTCTGCTGCAGCTCTCTAATCCTCTGCCTCAGCAATAAACAAGGTAAATGCTTGCTTAATTTGCTTCAATTAATGCCGGCACAAAGCAATTCATTAACCCGCTACTCCAGACAAGGTGCGGGCCGTGGGGTATCGTTTCCGCCGCTCATTCCAGGAGGGGTACACTCGTAATTTATTACGCCGCAATCAAAACCCTAATCCACCAACACGAGGAAAATCCAACTTGCTGAAGGCAAGCGCAACAGATTGGTTAACTGTTCAGACTCCGGCAGCAGCAAGTTTCTCCCAGACTTAACCCTTTCCAGAGTATTTATTTAAAGGCTTGAAAGTGTTCCATGGCAATTTTTTTGTTTTTATTTCTTATTTCTTTCATTTCCCCGCTTCTAATTAGTACTGCTGTAATGTGTATTTATGGTCACTTGACACTAAGGGGCAGTGTGAGACAATAACAGAGGACTTCTGCTTTCAGTTTCTATATTTTCAGCAAGTAGAGAGATCAAAGCCAGGGGCGGACATACGGCCGTGCAGGCCGTGCCGCCGCACGAGGGCCCCTGAAGTTCCGTTTTCTTCAGGGGCCCATGGCATTAAGTACTTTTTTTTTTTTTTTTTAATATTTTTTTTTTTTTTTATTATTTTATTCCCGGGGGCCCCCCGACTCCTATCCTCCCTCCCTCCCTCACCTCGGGGGCCCCCTCCCGATATGCGCGGCGGGAGAGCGAGCGAGCGGCAAATGCAGGAAGGGCTCTCCAGGCATCCGCTAGAGGCCCAGCCGCTTGGTCTCCAATATGTCTCCAGTTGGAGACATATTGGAGACTCAGCGGCTGGGCCTCTAGCGGATGCCTGGAGAGCCCTGAAGACTTCCTGCATTTGCCGCTCACTCTCCCGCCGCGCATATCGGGAGGGGGCCCCCCGAGGTGAGGAAGGAAGGGAGGGAGGGAGGATAGGAGTCGGGCCCCCCACCCGGATAGCTACCCACCCGGCTACCTACCCACCCGGCTACCTACCTACCCACCCGACTACCTAACCACCCACCAGGCTTCCTACCTACCTACCCACCCGGCTACCTACCCACCCACCAGGCTTCCTACCTAACCACCCACCCAACTACCTAACCACCCACCCGGCTACCTACCCACCCGGCTACCTACCCACCCACCAGGCTTCCTACCTAACCACCCACTCAACTACCTAACCACCCACCCGGCTACCTACCCACCCGGCTACCTACCTACCTACCCGGCTACCTACCTAACCACCCACCCGGCTACCTACCTAACCACCCACCCGGCTACCTACCGGGCTAGTTACCAACCCACCCACCAGGCTACCTACCCACCCACCCGGCTACCTACCTAACCACCCACCCGGCTACCTACCTAACCACCCACCTGGCTACCTACCTAACCACCCACCCGGCTACCTACCGGGCTAGTTACCAACCCACCCACCAGGTTACCTACCCACCCACCAGGCTACCTACCTACCCACCCACCAGGCTACCTACCCACCCACCAGGCTTCCTACCTACCCACCCGGCTACCTACCTACCCACCAGGCTACCTACCCACCCACCAGGCTACCTACCTACCCACCCACCAGGCTACCTACCCACCCACCAGGCTTCCTACCTACCCACCCGGCTACCTACCTACCCACCCGGCTACCTACCCACCCACCAGGCTTCCTACCTACCCACCCGGCTACCTACCTAACCACCCACCCGGCTACCTACCTACCCACCCACCCGGCTACCCACCCACCAGGCTTCCTACCTAACCACCCACCCGGCTACCTACCTAACCACCCACCCGGCTACCTACCGGGCTAGTTACCAGCCCACCCACCAGGCTACCTACCCACCCACCCGGCTACCCACGCACCCACCAGGCTACCTACCTACCCACCCACCGGGCTACCTACCTACCTACCGGGCTAGTTACCCACCCACCCACCAGGCTACCTACCCACCCGGCTACCTACCCACCCACCCACCAGGCTACCTACCCACCCACCCACCAGGCTACCAACCCACCCACTCAACCAGGCTACCCACCCACCCACTCACCCACCCACTAGGCTACCTATCCACCCAACCACCCATGGGAGCTGCGCGCCGGATGGAGGCTGGGACAGGAGGTCTGCTGCTGCAGGTGAGTAAATGTTTTTGTTTTATTTATATTAGCAGGTGTATGTTCTGGGCAGGTCTGCCACATGATTGCATGTATTTTCTTCGCAAATCTGCCGACATGATTGCATGTATTTTCTGGGCATATCTGCCGACATGATTGCACGTATTTTCTGGGCATATCTGCCGACTTGTTTGCACGTATTTTCTGGGCATATCTGCCGACTTGATTGCATGTATTTTCTGGGCATATCTGCCGACTTGTTTGCACGTATTTTCTGGGCATATCTGCCGACTTGTTTGCACGTATTTTCTGGGCATATCTGCCGACTTGATTGCACGTATTTTCTGGGCATATCTGCCGACTTGATTGCACGTATTTTCTGGGCATATCTGCCGACTTGATTGCACATATTTTCTGGGCATATCTGCCGACATGATTGCACGTATTTTCTGGGCATATCTGCCGACATGATTGCACGTATTTTCTGGGCATATATGTGTATTTTCTTGAGAAAACCTGCACAATTATGTGAATTTTCTGGGGAAAGGGTCACCAAAACTTGGGCCCACTGTCTTTGCGTTGCACTTTTCAAGGGAACCTGAGGTGAGAATAATATTGAGGCTGCCATATTTCTCTCCTTTTAAGCAATACCAGTTGCCTGGCTGCCGTGCTGGTCCTCTGCCTCTTATTCTTTCAACCATAGACCCTGAACAAGCATGCAGCAGGTCAGGGGTTTCTGACAATATTGTCAGAACTGAGAAGATTAGCTGCATGCTTGTTGCTGGTGTAATTCAGTTTATTACTGCAGCCAAATAGATCAGCAGGGCCGCCAGGCAACTAGTATTGTTTAAAAGGAAATAAACCCTCACCCCGGGTTCGCTTTAAGTTACAGTTAGCTCCGCCCTCATCCGGTCATTGCCACGCCCATTTTTTTTGCCGCGGCGCTACGCGCCGCAGGTTCTGTCCACTAATTTTTGCCGCGGCGCGCTTCGCGCGCCGCAGGTTGTAGCCACGCCCATATTTTGCCGCGGCGCGCTACGCGCGCCGCAGGTCATAGGGGGCCCACAATTACAATTTTGCACAGGGGCCCACTGCTGGCTGTGTCCGCCACTGATCAAAGCATTCCAAGAATTTACAGCACGAGTTCTGCCGACTGAGGTGAAATGCAGCGTACTTATCTCAAACGAGATAACGCTAATGAAGCTGCTAATGGGTTAAAGTACACCTGATGTGAGAGGGATACGGAAGCTGACATTTATTTAGAATGCAGCTAATCTTGCCAAATATTTTATCAAACATGCATGCTTGCTCAGGGTCCATGGCGAAGAGTGTTAGAAGCAGTGGATCAGCAGTGGAGAACATGGATAGGGAGCAATAAGAAATTTGGCCTAGAGGTGGCAACACTACAAATCTGGCCTTGGTAACCAGCAACTGGCAGCCATGCTAGTATAGAACTGCAGGGTTTGAAATGAACAGATATGTACTCACCTGTCTTAGCTGGTAGATGCCGCCTGTCTGGACGTCTTTAGCAGGGATGACTTCTACAGGACAGTAATCTCCATTCTCATTCAGCTCTAAGATCTGTGCCCACAATTCCACCTTCCGAGTGACTTCGCTCCACCTGAGGAGACACAGACCGTATAAGTGCTACGTCATGTAAAGAATATCTGAACCCAGAATGTGTTGGATAAAAGTATCCACCTAGTTATAATTTACGCCAATTGTTCTTTAAGTACAGTTTTTTTTTCTAGATTACAAACAGTTTGAAAAGCTTGCTGCTAAAAGACATTTTCTGCTCTTGTTAAAGGAGGCCCGAACTCTTGCACAGCACACAATGAACTGTCTTATTCCACATATAGTTGCTGACGAAATTCACTGCTCTGTTTTAAAAATCAGATCAAAGTGCCTAATTAGCTCTTAACAACTGTGAATAGACTGCATGAGAGCTCTGTGAGGAATCTCTTCATATAGTAAACACTGAGGCTTAACCCTTTCAGCGCTTAATGCAAAAGTGATTTTTTTTTTTTTTAATAATCCTATAGTGTTAGCAGAAGTAATAATTTCTTCCAATGTTAGCAAAGCCATTATGTTGTCTGTAAAGAGACCTTACCTTGGAGCTGTCAAGTTGTTAATTCCTCTAGTTATCTCCTGACTAAAGACACGTAACAAGCGGTAAGTCACCCAAACTTGCCTTTTGTGACAAGCTTGGGTGACAGTTCAGCAACAGTTGTACAAACTAGCTGCTGCATTACAAAGAGGAGAGGAGAGAGCAGGAAGCATCCTTCCTAACAGCACATTTAAGCGAACACCATCACTGACAGAGGGAAACTTACAAAAGGCAGGCACTGATGGACAGACAATACCCGTGCTTTTACTCAGTTTAAAGTGAACCGAGCACCTTTTTTTCACTCAGGACATTTCTATAGCACATGAAAAATGTATGCAGACTATCTGTTTCATTATTAAAATAAACTTTAATTTTACCTTGTATTTTACATTCAAAGTTGTTAAATTGTCCTGTTTGAGCAGACCTGCCGACCGTCCCCATCCGCAGAAAGTTCAGTAACCTCTAATTGTTTTATTGCGCTAATTACCAAGAGGTAAACCATGCCTTTCATCAGCAAAGAGGGTGAATAATTAGGAGTGTGTTTTCAAAGCCATGCAAACAATTAGAGGTTACTGAACTTTCTGCGGATGGGGACGGTCGGCAGGTCTGCTCAAACAGGCCAATTTAACAACTTTGAATGTAAAATACAAGGTAAAATTAAAGTTTATTTTAATAATGAAACAGATAGTCGGCATACATTTTTCATGTGCTATAGAAATGTCCTGAGTGAAAAAAAAGGTGCTCGGTTCACTTTAATGTAAATGGGGACTTTTAAGAGATATAAAAGTAATTTAAAATTCATAATTTCTTTTAAGTTAGTTATAACTATTTTTTTGGCTGCTAAAGGGTTACAGTATATCTCGACACAGTTAAAGTAAAACTATTAGGCTGCAGGGACAAATTTTTCTCTCGGGTGGTGCTGTAACACTTACACCATCTCCCGGATCCCGATCACATGTTATATCATGTGATTGGGACCCAGAAGACATGTCGGAAGTTCAGAGCCGCGGGTGGAGGAAAAGAAGAAGCCACATGGAACAGGTAAATCTAGCTGCTCCCTGCCACCCACTTGTTTGGTTGCACTAGGCAGCCAATCCAGATTTTCCGGCAGAGGTTTAGAATGCACAGCAGCTTTCAAACAAAAAAGTTTAGTTTGAGGCTGCTAATGGGCTAAACAGAAATTTTACCAAAATGTGAAATCAACACTCCTGTGAGTATGGCCTTTCCAGTAACTGCCAAATCACTACATCAATGCTTTGCTGCGCAGAGTAGGAAGCATTGCAATTTACAACTGATCTCTTCAAACCATACAGCGCTGTCCTCCGTAGTTCAAACTAGATGTTTCCAGATATAATAATAGCTGCCAAGGTCACCAAATTCCACTCTGGTGAGAAAATGTATTCTATATAATCCTCAGCGCTGAATATCCAGTCTGGGTTCGGCGTTGCGTCCTCCTCAGGAGTGGATGATCTGCTCCTGAGGACGGCACAACACCCGAAACCGGTGTGGAGATTGGGCAATACTCTACAACCAGATTGATAGTTATATGCACTGGATGTGCATTACATGCTGTATTTTACTGAAGGGTTCCTTGTGATATGGGCCCTCAGTTGATGGTCACCTGTCTGTTTGTTGGAGCACGGGGTGACTGCAGCTATCACCATTGGATGACCGGATATTCAGCGCTGAGGATTATATTGGATACATTTACAACTGGTGTAATCAGCAAACTCTCACACACCCATCTGACATGTTGCACTTAGGAGCCCTGAAGAAAGGCTGTGTTCTGGTATATTGTACAGTGAGGCTGACCTGTCTCTCAGGCTGCGTGTTTTGGCCTGTATGATGCCCAGGTCCCACAGAGCAGGATTCTTGCGAGGGTCTGTTTGCTTGTGTCCATAAACTTCAATGGCCAATGCCCCTTCAGTCAGGTAATCCAGGAAATCTTCTGTGATGTGAATAGAAAACTCCTAATTGGAGGAAAAGAAATCAAACTGTTGAAAGTGAAGCTCCAGTCAATGAAAAAGTTCTGTCCTGCTGTAAGGAGAGGTGCCATCTTGCTGGGGACACTTATGGCAGTTTGTATACTTAATTTCCAGGCTGCATACATTTTCCTAAAGGTTGCATCCACTTTGAAATATTAGCTATCACAATAACCACCCCACACCTTCCTCCTCATTGCACCGCACATTAAAACAACCCAGCAGCCTATGTAAAGCCTTGAGAAAGGTGGCATGACCATGTGCGTCGAGGTGGCATTCATGTTGAGAGCTGGTAAAATTGGTCAGTGACTGGCGGCTTAGCTTCTGATTGGAGAAAGCTGACAGAGGCAGTGAGCCATTCAATGGAGGAGGCGTCGATCAGCAAAGTGCAAATTGCGGGAGTAAATTGGATTTTAGATTGGGCCCTTATCGCCTGAGTGCTGTAATGTCATTTCCACCTCTGCTGATGGCCATTGGCTTACCTCTACTTTTTAAAAATATTAAATCCATTGACTGGCCTCAACCAGTAAATACCCAGTTACATGGCAATCCTTTTTGACCCTGACTGACGTCATACAAACATATATATATATATATATATATATATATATATATATATACAAACATATATATATATATACAAACATATATATATATATATATATATATACATATATACATATATATATATATATATATATATATATATATATATATATATATATATATATATATATATATATATATATATATATATATATATATATACACACACACACATACATATATATATACATATATATATACATATATATATATATATATATATATATATATATATATATATATATATATATGTGTGTGTGTGTGTGTGTGTGTGTATAGTGCTGTTCTGCTTTAAAGAAAAAATAAGTCTTTAGACGTTTAAAAAAAAAAAATAAATAAAAAAAAAATAATAATTTAACCTCCCTGGCGGTATGGAGGAACTTGACTCGTCTGGTGAAAAATAGCTGAAAATGGTATGAATAAGTCAGACTCGTTCAGCTGTGCTAAGGCAGGGTTCCGTTTGCTTGGTTTTTTTTTTGCAGGCGTTTTTCGTATGAGAATTTGGCGTTTGTATGAGAATTTTTGCATGCTCTGGAAACCTGCACTCGGAAATTCACAAACACAAAACAGTAATTTTAATGCCAAAAAAAAAAAAAAAAAAAACACACAAAAAAGCAGAAGAGTGGGAAAATAGTGGCCTGGCAGAAAGGGAAGATTCAATTAAATGTATTTTTTGACAGGATTTGTGCTTGAAACTTTTACCATGCTCAAAATGCCCTTGCTTGACACATCTTGGTAAGTAACATGCAAAAATAACATGACAATTAATAGAACCACTTTTTTTTTTTTTTTCCACAGAAATCCAGCAAACATTGAACACCAGGGAGGCAAATAAATGCCTAAGGAACAGGATGGGGGTCACGTCTGTTTCGGTTACTGGTGCCTTTTTACACAGAAAGAAAAAGAAAATGATATTTGGGGACAGTTTATGTACTCACCTTGCTGTGATCAAAGACGACCATGCACTGTGGCTCCTTGCTAACAGGGGAGGACGTGGTGGGGTCCACCTCAGGAGCTACAGTGATTGGCTCTGGCTGATCGTAGAAGTTATACTGACAGAACACAAAGTTGGTGAGATGTTGAGGCAAGCCTGTGGCCTGAAGGATTTTAACCTAAAAAAAAACACACAAAAAACATGAGTACAGCAGGGTTATAACAGAACAACCAGATCACAGATTTAAAAGCTTAACCAAAAGCATAACAGAACAAAGCAAACTCTCAAAGCAGTCGTGTTCATTAGAGTAAATTATAAATATTTTTGAAACTTACATTTTTTAAATTAAAAAAAAAATTCAAAAATCTTGCACAGGACAGAAGGAAAACAGAAATACACCCTGTATGTATTCAGAGAGTTTAGCCTGTTTAAAGGGACTCCGAGCAGTGCAGAAACTATGGAAAGATGCATATCATTTTAAAGCTCTCTTTCTCCTCTTTCCAATGATTTATAAACCGCTGCCCTACACCTTTTAGTTTTCACTATTTTCGCGATTGAAATTGCTGCGGCCGCGATTTCAATCGCGAAAATAGAGAAAACTAAAAGGCGTAGGGCGACGATTAAGGTGTCGCCAGAAAGAGGAGAAAGAGAGCTTTAAAATGATATCCATCTTTCCATAGTTACTTGTATTACACAGGGCGACTTTTTCCTAAAGACAGCAGCTCCATTCTGCTAAATGGAGCTGCTGACACTGGGGAAAGTGTCGCCCCGTGTAATACAATGTAACTATGGAAAGATGGATATCATTTTAAAGCTCTCTTTCTCCTCTTTCTGGCGACACCTAAATCGTTGCTCTACGCCTCTAAGTTTTCTCTATTTTCGCGATTGAAATCGCGGCCGCAGCAATTTCAATCGCGAAAATAGCGAAAACTAAAAGGTGTAGGGCAGCGGTTTATACATCATTGGAAAGAGGAGAAAGAGAGCTTTAAAATGATATGCATCTTTCCATAGTTTCTGCACTGCTCGGAGTTACTTTAATTCCTTCTCATATGTGTAATCACAAGGTGTAATCTGATCTCTCCCGTGTCACATGACTGCCACGGCAGAGGTGGCAGATCAGCTTATTTGAAAGCATAGGGTGTGAAGTCTTCTTCCATGAATCAGGAAGTAGATCCAGTGCAGATTTATTGCAGGATGTGCATCAGCTGTTTTTTGTTTAAGGCTTCTAACACACTAAGACGTTGCGTTAGGTGCTACGTTAAGGTCGCATAACGTGCACCTAACGCAACGCATGGTGGTGGTGGCAGAGGACGTTAGCAAAGAGCCGCGTTAAGCGACTCTTTGATGTGTCCGTGATGCGTACTATAGTACGCATGCGCTGGTGGAGGCCACGTGAGCGGAACACTCGGCATCACGTGGTCCCGACAGTGACGTCACCACAGTGCAGTGAATATTAATTAGCCACGTGGCTAATCACTGCGCCTGTGCAAGCAGGCTAACCCGGCAAAGCCGCTCTAACGCTGTAGCATGCTGCACTTTAGATTGACGTGAGCGTTACATTGTAACGCAACGTGGGCACTGTGAACAGCCCAATGCAGTTACATTGCTGTGCAGTGGGCTGCGTTACAGGCTGCACTAACGAGCGCCTGTAACGTCTCACTGTGAAAGCAGCCTCAAGGTTATTATGTTGTTGGGTATCTTTTACAGCAGCGAGAACGTTCTGAGTTCAGATCCAATTTAAAAATGAACTTTAACGAAAAGGGGAAAAAAATAAAATCAATACATTGAAAAGTGAGATGTTAAAGCAAATCTGAAGCAATTTTAAAAATAAAACAAAAAGATACCCAAGGAGAGGGAAGGCTCTGAGTTCTATAGAGCATTCCAGTTCTCCTCACGGTCTCCTCGTTCCCCTGCAGGCTCCTCCGATTGAATCTCCCGCCGCAAGAGACTTTGGAAGTCTTCAGAAGCACTCGGGCTCCCAAGTACTGGTGGCTCTGTACTGCTAACAGAGCAGCCCATCTTCGGAAGCGCGTGTGCAGTATGACGTCACTACAAAGGCTTTGATTCATTACGCATTACCACATACGGTAATGCAGAAAACCGCTCGCTTTACCGAGCACTTCGGAAAATGTTAGCACTTAGGCGGTTACCGCATGGCAAGCTGAAGTTACCGAGCAGTGGGATAAATTACTGACTTGTGCTGTAAATAACTGAACACGTCAGTAAATGTAAATTAATAAAGACTACAACATGCGGTAAAAACCTGAAACATTACCGGCACCTCTGGTGTGGAGTTAGTGCAGTGACTGTGTGCGACTGTGCTCAGCCAGCCATGACTTACAGAAGCAGAAAGCGCTATGACTGACAGGAGCAGAAAGCCAAAAGAAAAAGCCAGTCTCTTGCAAGTCCCACTGATCAGATGTTGATAGGTTGCGAAGGCTTCTCCGGTGGAACAAGCTTTTCTACCCCCCAGGCAGCGAGCAGAGAAAACAGAATAAAAGAGGTTTCCCCCTACCACCCTACAGATGTTTAACCATTTAGGTCCCTGTTTGAAGATGTGGAGGAACTGGTGGGGAAATCACCTAAGCATGGTATGTTTGAAGTTTCTTGGAGTTCATCTAAGCTGTGGCAATTACAGTAAATAAATTGTTAAGACTAATCGATTCAGAGTGAGCAGAGGCAGTATAACAAACATGTATATTCTAAAGGCATGTCGGGATGCCTCTTCCTATTGTAATGCCCTCAATGCACCCACAGCTTGTAACAACAGAGACAGCTCCGCATTGCTCTGCTGTTACCGAACAAGTTTTTGTCTACTAAAGCTGGTAAATTACCGAACTTCTACCACACCTGTGAGCATTTTTATGAATTAGCACACAAAAGTCAAAAATACCGATATTTACTGGTATTTTAGCATCCAGATTTTTTTTATCATATAGCCTTGTATGAATCAAGGTCAAATTAGGATTTTTGGGGGTGATACTTGTTTTCAGAAATTACTTTCTTTTCTATGCCAGCCTTTCTCAACTTTTTAACCTGGAGGAAGCCTGCAAATAACTTCTGGATCTCAAGGAACTCCTGCAAACAATTTTTTGATCTCGAGAACCCCTGCATTTATTTTCCAGGAGGCGTGGTCTTTACAAGTACTGTAGGTGAGGTTATTTATTTCACCACCTCCTATTACACTGCCACTTATTATACTGTCTCCTTATCCTAGTGCTTTTTATTCATGTGCTCATTATTATTATTCTGACCCCCAATTTTGTGCTTCATTTTACAGTATCCCCTATTTTAGTGTGCTCTATTATACTACCCTCACGATGAGGGAAAATGCCAAGGAACCCCTGCAGAGTACTCAAGGAACCCTGGTTAACCTGTTCTATGTGTTTAACCATTTAATGGCAATGTATTGTATTAAAACGTCATGCTTTTGCCTGTTAATGGCAACATGACGTTTTAATACGTCGCGCGTTCCCGCCGCCGCTCCGCTCGTGTGCGCGCCGCTACCGCCGCCATTACCGTCGGGATCCCGTGCTGAGTGATTGGGGAAGAGGACCGAGCGGTCCTCTACCCAATCGCACTGCCTGGAGTGAATGGACGCGACCGCAAACAGCGGCCGCGTCCATTCATAAAAACAGGAAATGTTACAGTTTAATAAAGAGTAAAAAAAAAAAAAAAAGTGATCACTTCCTATACGGGAGAGTGTTCACTTGCGCCATCTTGTGGCCAAAAAGTATATTACACATATGTATACACAAGTACATACACACTATTAATAAAATTAATAAAATAACACTTCCAACCCTCCCCCTCCCCAAAAAAACACTTGTAAATTAAAATCAGCTTAAAATAAATAAATAAATAGTTGCCTTAGGGACTCAGCTTTTTTTAATCTATATTTTATGGGGGAAAATTAATTTTAATTTATTATATAGGGGCTGGTAATTATGCCCAGAACAAAAAAAAACAAAACAGAAAAATAACACCTATATTTCAAAATAATATATTGTCGCCATACATTGTGATAGGGACATAATCTAAATGGTTTAATAATCGGGACAACTAGGCAAATAAACGGTGTTTGTTTTAACCACACGAGAATGTTTAATTTTAAAACTATAATGGCTGAAAACGGAGAAATAATTAATTTTTTTTATTTTATTTTTTTTTTCCCATTAAAACGCATTTAGGATAAAAAAAATTCTTAGCAAAATGTACTACCCACAGAAAGCCTAATTGGTGGCGAAAAAAACGAGGTATAGATCATTTTCTTGTGATAAGTAGTAATAAAGTTATTAGGGAATAAAAGGGAGGAGCACTGACAAGTGAAAATTGCTCTGGTCCGTTAGAGTAAAAACCTTTGGGGGTGAACTGGTTAAAGAGGAACTCCAGTGAAAATAATGTAATAAAAAAAAGTGCTTCATTTTTACAATAATTATGTATAAATTATTTAGTCAGTGTTTGCCCATTGTAAAATCTTTTGAAGCCCTGATTAACATTCTGACTTTACATGGTGACATTTTTTACTGTTGGCAGGTGATGTAGCTGCTGCATGTTTTTTGGCAGTTGGAAACAGCTGTAAACAGCTATTTCCCACAATGCAGCAAGGTTCACAGACAGGAAACTGCCAAGAGTACGTACTTTTCTTGTGGGAGAGGTTTCACCACAATATCAGCCATACAGCGCCCCCTGATGGTCCGTTTGTGAAAAGGAATAGATTTCTCATGTAAAAGGGGGTATCAGCTACTGATTGGGATAAAGTTCAATTCTTGGTCGGAGTTTCTCTTTAAGTAAGGCCCGCTTCACACTGTCAGTTTAGTGGCAAACAGATCAGTGAAAACAGATCCGATTACCGGTCGATCTGATCCTGTTCACTCCGTTGCCATTTAAGCTGCTTCCGTTCCTATTCCCCACATCCCCCCCAAACCCCATCAGCAAAATGGATTGTGCTCCTTAGAATGGTCCATTTCTTCACTAGTGTGAACAAACATTCCGTTTTCTCATTGCCCCCAATGCAGCGCTTCAGAATCCGTTTCCGGTCCGCTGGACTCAGTGGTCTGGAAAAATTGCTGCAGAACTAAAGTTGCAGTCCGTTCAGCGCATCGTGCGGAACAAATCCGTTCAAACAGATGGATGAGAACAGATCCATAGATTAACAATGGATCCATTCGCATCCGTTTCCTTCTGATCCGGGAATGGACCGTTTTTTACCGCTAATGTGAACCGGGCCTGAGTATCTGGCTGATTTGTTATTTATTTTTTTAGGTTCCCATTCACTTTAAATTCTTATAACCATTATTATACTTTTTGAGTAGTCACTGGTGACGGAGTAAGGAGATAAAAACAGCAACAGGGGTTGCAGCACATCTTTGACCAATCTAAAGCTAAAAGAAAAAGAAAAAAAAAAAAACTTTTGCTGGAGTTCTGTTTTAATTAAGCAGAAAAGTGTAATTGCTAACATAACTTTTCTGCAAAGCGCCTGCACATTTCCAACACGCATTGATTTACGGGCTGGAATACCAATGCCGGCATAAAATATTCTTAAATCCTCTAATTACTTAACCCTGGTCACAATAATGCAAAGATAATTCAAAGTTACTCTGACAAAGAGATCAGACTGATTTTAGATAAATGGTAATGATATTCAGCCGCAAAAGGTCACTAAAACACAGAATAGGCAACTGATTTAAAAGTAATGCGTGTCCAGGGGTCTCGCGGCGATCCTGACCTGACCTTCTTACGGGAAAGTAAGGAAATGTTCTCAGCACTGCCCTCCGCGGGTGATGGCACAAGGACAGGGCAGCTCAATCATCTGGCCGTTTGGGGTTAAAAGGGTTACGGATTAATGAGCGAGCACATCGACCTCGCCACCTCGCTGAGGAAGTCATGGAGTAGCCAAATTCAAATCAACTAGTTACAATCTACTGGGGCTTCAAGAGAGCCTGTCAGAGTTCACAACATGTGAAAAATGAGACAGTAACTTAAAAAGGACATGCAGTCAAAATAAGCAAACGAATAAAATTGCTAAGGTCCCTCTCCCTCTAGCTAACGCAGGCATGAACTCGATTTTGTGCAAGCGTCACGATGCACAGCAGGACGACGACAAGTTGCGCTTCGGCGCGTATCAGCAGTGCTAGTTCTTATTCACTTGGCAGGAAATCGCTTGTGTTGTGCGATTAAATGTTCCCGAAAGCCCTATGGCGTAACACTCTGGAACACTTGAAGTGTACCAGAGATGACATGATGAAATAGACATGTGCATACACAGTGACAAGCATACAGACACTTATGCGGAGCTCCTTTTCTTTTTTTCCCTGCCTGAAAGTTTATAATTAGCTATGGAACTGACAATTTTTCTTCAGTCAGGACTCAGTCAGCTCACGGATAACAAATTACAGCTATAAAAACACTTTCATAAGCAAATACCTGGGCTTTTTACTGTGAGAGGACAAGATAAAAAGGTCAATAGTTCATGTATTTTTACTCTGGGACCCTTGAGACACTGTAATTGAGCATAGACTATGAAACATGAAGGCTTCCTGCACACTGCAAATCCAATTTGGGATTCCGATTTGCGATTCCAATTTTCCCTTCAACAGAAAAATGCAGAAAAAAAAAAAAACACAGAATGCAGTAACGATTAAAAATCCTGAATTGGAATGCATGTAAAAAACAATAAAAAAATCGGAATCGCATGCAGCGTGCAGGGGGCCTAAATCGGCTTTGTAAATGTTTACATTGTTTCATTTTTAGGAGTAGAAGGACAGATCCAATTGTTTATTTTCATCTCTGGTTCACTTTAAACTCATGTGAACAATAACATTAAAGTCAATAGACTTTCATGATACCTTGTTTGTCGCATACTACAGTGCTGCCCATAGTTATTCATACTCCTGGCAATTTTGACTTAAAGTTACTTTTATTCAACCAGCAAGTCATGGCATAATGAAGAATTTTAAATAATTGAATGAATCATTTTGGACTGGATACTTTTTGCTCAAATGTAAATAAAAGCTCAGAAATGTTTTTCCCACAATAAAGCATCTTGTACATAGTCTTATCTTTTGGGAGACACCTATGTCATTTCCTGTCAAAAAATTACTTGCTGGTTGAATAAAAATAACTAAGTCCAAATTTGCCAGGGGTATGAATAATTATGGGCAGCACCGGTCCACCAAAACAGATGGCACAGCACCTAGTGGGGAAGGAGTCTGAATGTTTTTACAATATTTATTTATAATTCAGTCAGCGTTTGCTCATTTCCGCTTCCTGATTTACTTTCTGAAATGTGTTCCAGATGGCGACACTAAAGGCTCATACACACATCAGACTATAGTCTTTGGGAAATGAAAGATCACACACCAATCTTACCACCCTTCATGTAGTATGAGAGCCATACTCTACACAGTCTTTTCTATGGAGCTGAACTCCCCATCAGAAAAAAAATCTTTGCAAGATGCTGCACACAAACATGCTGTACAGACACAAAAGATCAGTATCTGCAAAAGATCTGTTCCTGCCAAAGATCCGTTCCTGCAAATTGCATTCATAGTCTATGAGATCTGCAGATCATCATACTCACCTTGTTTAACAGACATTCATCTGCAGATCAGACAATCATCTGCAGATCTGAAAATCCATCCTGGTGGATCTGATCTGCAGATGATTGTCTGTTAAACAAGGTGTGTATGATGATCTTCAGATATCATAGACTATTAATGCATTTTGCAGGAACGGATCTTTTGCAGATACTGATCTTTTGAATGTGTACAGCATCTTTGTGTGCAGCATCTTGCAAAGATTTCTGTCTAATGGGGAGTTCTGCTCCATAGAATAGGCTGTGAAGGTATGGCTCTCATACTACATGGAATGGGGTAAAATTGGTCTGTGATCTTTCATTTTCCAAAGACTATAGTCTGATGTGTGTATGAACCTTTAGTCCTGCCGGGTGATGCCTGCGGAACATTTGTTCACGGAGAGTTCTAAAGCCAGTAGAAAAGATCAGTGGTGACCCAGAACACTTTGGGAAGGGAGATGATTGCACATAATAAACAGCCTAGGCAAAGCCTAAGTGGGAGGGCGGGGGTACACACTAATATACAGCAATATATAGATATTGGAGGCGTTTCTGATGCTGAAACCAGGAAAATTACCGTAAAAGTGGGTATGTGAGTCAATTACTGCATTCTACTTTATGCCGCTGCAGGGACTCTTTAAGTGCAGTCCCTGTGAGGTACCTTATATACCAGATCCTTTCCTATGTGTCCAGATCAGCTTGACCAAGCTTCAAACAAGTGAACAGCCCCGCCCTACAATAGCAGTAGCAAGATTCTTGGTGTAACAGTGCATACATATACACACAATTTCTGTCACCCGCAGAAATCGAGACGCGATCCCTCAGTCAACAGTTCAGAGCAACGTTCTGTTGCAGACACAATGATAGCCTAAAGGCTTGTGACGCATTCTAAAATATATAAGAAAATGTAAATGTAATGTCTAATGTACACAATTATAACTGCCAATTGCCAAAATAAGACATAAGACAGTCAAGTTCCTCTGTTACACCTAATGTAAGCAGACATCATGTGATGCTAAGTGCCCCATTACACAGCAAGGAGTACTCAAATACATTCCCCACCATCCACATGGACCTGGAGGGGGAATAGTATTTAACGCTGCCAGGAACTTGTGCAGTAGCAAGACAAGCCGGCTGTAATCTGCACCCAAGTCTCCCGGCGGCCAATTCATATATATGCCCTCCAGCCCCCTCCAGGCTTATCGCGCCCATGCCTTCCTCCTCCTCCTAGTTCTTTTGCATTTGGTCCTGGAAAGTCCTCCGGTCCACGGCCAATTGCGCATGCATGAAATGCTTACAGCCATGGGAGCACGCACGGTCAGACTGCGCCTGTGCCGAGTGGATGACTTACCCAGGCCCAATAGTAATCTGAACTCATCCGCCAGTTGGATCAGGCAGAATACCTAATATTGGATCGCTTGTCGTTATGGTTGAACATAATTTGGCTACATTAATTATAACAATTGTTGTCCGATACGGTGATGGCTGTTCTTCAGAGGTTTTAAATGACTTAAAGAGACACTGAAGCGAAAAAAAAATTATGATATTATGATTTGGATGTGTAGTACAGCTAAGAAATAAAACATTAAGATCAGATACATCAGTCTAATTGTTTCCAGTACAGGAAGAGTTAAGAAACTCCAGTTGTTATCTCTATGCAAACAAGCCATTAACTCTCCGACTAAGGGCCGACTCTCCGACTAAGGGCCGGTTCACACGGGCAGCAGGCAGCGTTGGGGCGGCCAGGAAGTTGCGTCGTCCTGTGACGTCCTGTTCGGTGGCGGCAGTACGGAGATCGTCACGATCGGCGTTTCTCGTCCCCGCAGGGGGACATGAAGCCGCGCCGGCTAGCCGTCCCCGGACATTGCATGCGGCTTCTAGGGACGGCCGAAACGATGCGTTAAATCGGGATCAGAACGCCGCGTTTATGCAATCGACGGTAATCGCGCAATGCTAAACGCTCCTATTCACTTGAATGGGAGAGTTTAGCCGATGGGTCCCGAACGCTTAACGGTAGACGCCGCCAAGCGTCCGTGTGAACCGGCCCTTAGTCTTAGTCGTGGAGAGGGCTGTTATCTGACTTTTATTATCTCAACTGTAAGTGAACTGTTTACTTTTCCTCTGCTAGAGGAGAGGTCATTACTTCACAGACTGCTCTGAAAGACTCATTTTGAATGCTGAGTGTTGTGTAATCTGCACATATTATAGAATGATGCAATGTTAGAAAAAACACTATAGACCTGAAAATAAAAGTATGAGAATATTTTCTTTGCTGCTAATCTTCTAGTAATTATTCATAGTACACAACCAATTCACTATATCATATTTTTTTTTCTGCTTCAGTGTCTCTTTAACTGACGTGTGTACATGGAGTAGCTTTAAAAGCGCTTCGGTTTTGCAACCTTGATTATTCAATTAAACACGTATCTGTAGTAGAAGAGACAAAACACTAGAAGTACTAGAACAGGTAAGGCTTCCCTCACATTACACAAACCGGATTTCATGCACGCTTTAATGACCTGTGGCACGATGTCAGCGGTGGTAGTTTTAATTCACCCGACGGGAAAACGTCGGCGCTGGGCGATATGAAGCTTAATTTTTACAATTGTGTATAAATGATTTAGTCAGTGTTTGCTTATTGTAAAAATCGTTCCTCTCCCCGATTTACATTTAGACATTTATCACATGGTGACATTTTTACTGCTGGCAGTTGATGTCAGAGGAAGGAGATGCTACTTGCTTTTTTGGCAGTTGGACCCAGCTGTAAACAGCTGCTATGTCCCACAAATCAACAAGGCTCCCACAGTGTGATGTCAGCACCATGGTCCTGACATCACACTGTGGGAGGGGTTTCACCACAATATCAGCCATACAGAGCCCCCTCGTGATTAGTTTGAGAAAAGGAATGGATTTCTCATGGGAAAGGGGGTATCAGCTACTGATAGGGATGAAGTTCAATTCCTGGTCACGGTTTCTCTTTAACATGAAAGTCAAATAGACTTCCAGGTTACCCCCGCTTACCTTATCTTAGGAGCGATCCGTCATAACAGACAGATCAGCTCTTAGGCCTAGTGCACACCAGAGCGGTTCGGCTGCGGTTTGCGATCCGCTTGCGGGTGCGGATCTGCTAGGGTAATGTATTTCAATGGGCTGGTGCCCACCAGAGCGGGAGGCGTTTTGCAGAAACGCATACTCCCGGGCTGCTGCAGATTTTGGATTGCGGATGCGTTTCTGCCTCAATGTTAAGTATAGGAAAAACGCAAACCGCTCTGAAAAACGGCACTTCAGAGCGGTTTGCCAGGCGTTTTTTGTTACAGTAGCTGTTCAGTAACAGCTTTACTGTAACAATACATGAAATCTACTACACCAAAAACGCTTCACAAAACCGCAAAATGCTAGCTGAAACGCTACAGAAAAAGAAGAAAAAGCGTTTCAAAATCTGCTAGCATTTTGCGGATCTGCTAGCGGTTTTTGGTGTGCACCAGGCCTTAGTGTGAAAGAGCCCTAAGCTTCTGCACTGTATGAGAGTACTGAGACTTTACAATATAAATACTATCATTATTGATTTATAAAGCGTCAACATATTATATAAACCAATAAGATGCTGTACGGTCAGCTACCATATGCTGTAATTTGAGCTTACAGCCCCTCGCAGCGGGAACCAACAAACATCCCTATGTGAAATACAGGAACAGAATTACTCTACAAGGTGCAGCGGCAGTCACATAAAATTCAAAATTAAACAAACCTGAGATGTGCTATATAATAAAGTTTTATGCTCATATTCAAATTTATAGAAATTCCAAAGCGTCATGGGAGGCACCAAAACATTCCAAAAGCCTTTTTTGAAATGCAATTCTCTGGTTCAGATGAATTATGTTGATCATAGACAGTATAAGCATCACTGAGTAACTGCTAATAATACTAAGGGTGCTCATCCATTGCTTGATCTGCGGGCCAATCGTCCTACTTGTCAGGAACCGGCCCGCGGCACGCCTGCGTACACGGTTCCCGACTGCAGGTTTGACCAGATCGAGAGGGAAAGCAGCCTTAGTCGAGCTACCACAAGGCTGTGACCCCTCAAACACTTCTCACTGCCACCACTAGCTATTACTAGACACGTCCACTCTGCTGTCAAGTGCTCAGCACACAATCCGCGTTTTCGTATTTGGGTCAGCTTTGCGCTTTAGGCCGAATACGGGAATGCCACGCACACACACAGTTGCAATCTTACACTGTAGTGAAGCAAAACCACTAACAGTCGTTCCGAACGATACTGTTAGACTTCCCACTCTGCTGTCGAGCGCAGAAGTGCCCCATACACACAATGCAATTACAATCTTATATGGTAGTGTTGCTCAATCATACAATCAGGCATGGACTTATACACAGTTACACTTCAGTCTCCTCTAGGCTATGAGTGTTAGCTTAGTACAGCAGAAGTCAAACTTATTAAATAACGATTAAATATTCCAGGAAAAAGTGGAACGCAGAAAATATATACAAAAGATTTACAAAAACAAAGAAATTACAAAATAAAAAAAGTTTACAAGGATACGAGTACAAAAATACACACCAGGCTATTTGCTTACCAAAATAAACAGGGATCAAGATAGAAGAACCTTGGACTTGGTTTTGTGGACGGACACAGTTCGTCCACAAAACCAAGGAGTAAGGGATAGTGTGAAAAAGTGTGCCCACATACAGGCTTCATATCAACTTGTTGTTCCATACTTACCATACAGACTAAGGTGTGCTCCTGAGGTTTGCTGTCTGTTGAGGTATCTCCTCCATCCTCACCCCCCTCACCACCACCAATCCGGTCTTCAATGGCACCACTGGTTCTCACAACCTCCACATGTAGACGTCCTGCAATCTGGGGAGGAGCAGAGACAAATTCAAATCATAGTAAACAAAATAAATGCATTACTACTAAAGCACTATATCTCACAAAGCACAATGGAAAGTTAGAAGACAAATAGGAGAAAGAGAAAAAGGTAATGAAGAAGAAAAAAAAAACCACACATTTAACTATAGAGCTCATTTAAAGCCTGGCTCCAGTCAAAGGTCTCTCCTCTGGTGGAGATCTTCCATTACCCAGACTTTGTGGCTAAATATAATCTCCTAGCAAATTGATGGTAGTTGAATAGTCATCTAGTATTACTTAAAAAAAGTCTTGGTTCAAGGAAAAACTAAGTTCCTACATTCATTCCTTCTGAATTACTGTGGGCCACTCAAATTGTTTAGTAACTTAGCACCTTAGCTAAATCAGAACAGGATGTCCAACAAACTCCATTTGAAAATGTATCCAATAGATCCATTGCGGAAGGGGATCCAGTCCTTTTTGTATTCCTACTTTAATCAACCTCCTCTTGATTACCGTATACATTTCCTTCTATGCTTGACTGCGTAAAGGACCTCCATTCTACTCTGAACCCTGAACAATGGTCAAAATGTTTAGACACTTTCCAAAGGAAGCCTTCAGACATCTAATCTGGAGACCTCTCTAGAGGCCTGTACCCACACACGACATTCCCACCAACCGGATATTTTTAAAACAGGCAATCGTTCCTGCACTCTCGTGACGTGGGTACAGGTGCGCGATCACGCTGAATACATTTAGCCACGCGTGCTAATAACTACCGTCACGGTGGATTGGAATTTTAAGATCTCATATGACTTGGACTCCAGTGCAAAGTACTGCAATCGCTTGAAGTTTCGTTCGTGTCTGTCATGTAATGTCGCGCATACCCGCCGGTGGAAAGATGGATCGGGGAACACTCGTCGTGGAGGGAAATCGCTGGATCCATCTTCCTACATCGCTGCGGTATGTAGCTTTAGGCTATTGCATCAATCCTATTTAGACCCGGCTAGAATGCATAGAATAAATAGATCCTAGCCATACCTCGTTATGCTTTCATCTCCACCAAGACCTCAAGGCTAATAAACAGCTTCTTCTCCTCAGCGGTCAACTCACTGAACTCTCTTCACACACTCCCTCCACCTTAGCATGTTTTTGCACTGCCGAACTTTTATACATTATGAAGGACAATACTCATATCTAACTGCTGTAGTTACACAATTATTATGCTACCTTGTTAACTCTGTAAATGTATTTGTGTCTGTCTGTACTGTATGTCCTATCCTATACTCGAGCCCTGTACGTGCCAAGCCCAATTTCGGGCACGACTTAGTCGTGCTTGGCGAAAATGAAAATGATTCTGATTCTTTCGGGGCTGCAATACTGTAAGCATGACATACCATACCTGGTGGACATGTCCATTTGTCTCTACGTTTTGGTCCAGATTAACTGGCATGATAGCTCGACTTTTCATTCCTAGAATTTACAAATATCCAAAAGTGTATCTGCTAGGCCTTAAGCCGCCTAAAATTAAAAACCCGCAAAACAGGCTTCTTCAAATTATTCTGGTTGCTGCCAAAACTTATACTGCATCTCAGTGGTTAAAACCCTCTTTATTCTCGTCAGTTCTGGTATCCATAATTGACCACATTATGACATGTGAAAGCCTTAATGCCCTTATTAGACACGATAGCCCAATTTTCGGTTAACTGGCTTGGATCTTCAATCAGTCCTAAATATGCCTGAGATTTTAACCAATGCCCCTGCTGATAGTTACAGATTGCCCAGCAACCTCATAGTGCACATTCCTAGGAATATATAAGGGGCTGAAAGAGACCAAAAAGCCTCCTTACTAAAATGCGATGCAAAACGGAAGTTTACCTTCTTAAAACAGAAGATATTTGCAATTACTCAGGTTGGAGTGAGCATATGGTGTATCCCACAATGCATCACTGCTGAATATGCAAATCATCTCTGTTGCCCCAGTAAGATAACCACACCTCCAGAACCACTGGAATGCAATGATGTGTCAGCTTGTTAATTGTACAGAGCCACAATAATGGTTGTGCCCAGGAACCGAAAGCACAATATTCTGAAAACTTCAATCACACCAGTGAGGACTGGCGTTTGCTGAAATCCACAATCAGTTCAACAGTCTTGGCCGCATTGAGGATGAGATTATTGTCCTTGCATCAGTTACAGACCCTCTAAATCTCGCTGCAGTAAACCTGCTCTTCATTGCTGCTGATGAAGCGATAATAGTTGTGTCATCCGCCAATTTTATAACCTTAAAGAGAACCTGTACTGTCCGATTTGAACAATAACAAACATGCCAATCGAGTCACTGATCTCCTGGATCCCTCTTTGCCGATTCCGCAGCTCCCCGCCGCGATTTAGGCTTTTAATCACCAGTTTTAGGCAGGGTTTACAACAAAAAACATGGCCGCTAACCAGGAAGTGATGCATGTGTATATATAATTCATGTTACAGTATACTAGAAGTTTTTATTATATAGTGAATGATCTGCACTCCAGTCTGGGATTAGCATGTGACAGGCAGCAGCTCCTTCCCCCCCTCAGCCTTACAAACTCAGAAAACTGAGTACAGACACCTGTCTGTGACTAATAAACAAAGCACACAGAGCCTGCAGGGGGCGTGGAGGCGGTGTGCATAACTTTTCTCTATCACAGCAGAGGCAGCCCATTCCTCTCCGGCTCGACAAGGCTTGACAAAGAAAAGAAGATTAGATATATTACAGAGACAGTGCAACTAGAAAAGGCTGCAGTAAGCCAGAGCACATTACAACAGGTATAGGGACTTTTAGGATAGAAGAAATAAGACTGAACATTTTGTTACAGAGTCTCTTTAACGGAGTCAGCAGTTGAAATGCATTTGTTGGTGTAGAGGGAAACCAGGAGCAGAGACAGTACACACCTCTGCAGTGCACTTAGGTCAGTGGTTCTCACGCTGGAGGAGCATTTACCAAGCTTAAACCATTGTGTTGCTTTTGAGATCACCGTATTTTTCGGACTATAAGACGCACCCAGGTTTAGAGGACAAAAATACTACACTTGGTGCGTCTATGGTGTAGGGGCGTCTTGTAGACCTTTTCCACCCAAACTGTCTCTGTCTCTAAGCCACACTACACTACTCTCACCGCTGCTGACCCCCCATATGATCTTAATAGACTACACTACAGTCACCCCAAGCTGCCCCCCAGCTGCTCTAACTACACTACACTCATCCCTGGCTGACCCCCCAGCTGCTCTAACTACACTACACTCATCCCTGGCTGACCCCCAGCTGCTCTAACTACACTACACTCATCCCTGGCTGACGCCCCAGCTGCTCTAACTACACTACACTCATCCCTGCTGACCCCCCAGCTGCTCTAACTACACTACACTCATCCCTGCTAACCCCCAAGCAGCTCTAACTACACTACACTCATCCCTGCTGACCCCCCAGCTGCTCTAACTACAGTACCCTGCAACAGTATAAGTCTTACATGATCCAGTTGCTGCTCACTGCTCTCCTCCTCCATGTTGCAGGTGCTCGGTCGCGCAGGCAGCAGGGCTCTGGATAACTCCCTTCCTCCTTCGTCTTCCAGCCCGTCCAGTCACAAGAGGAAATTATGCTAGCATGCTCTGTGTCCTGGAACGCTGGCACTAGCATTTGTATAAGAAAGTATGGAAGCTGCTCTTGGGTGCCGGAAATATGCTTTGATGTTAGAAGGTCTGGAAGAAACTATAGAGAGGGATCGGGCAGACCGCGAGAGCAGCTTCCACACTTATACAAATGCTAGCGCCAGCGTTGCAGGACACAGAGCATGCTAGCATAATTTCCTTTTGTGATGTTGCCGCGAAGATCTGAAGCCTGCCGTTCCCTCTTCGCTATCAGGAGTAGTCACAGCTGTCCCAAAGCTCCGCCACCCTGCTTCCCCCCGAGCCCGGGATCGCGCTTTAGCTGCAGGACTCCTCATGGCCACCTCGGATCCGGTCTGCTGTCCTCTCCTTGCCGCCACCTTGGATCCGGTCTGCTGTCCTCTCCTCGCTGCCACCTCGGATCAGGTCTGCTGTCCTCTTCCTGCTGCCACCTCAGATCCGGTCACATTCAGGAGTGTCCACCGCTGGGCACAAAGGGGCTGGCACATGCAGGCAGGAGGTTTGAACCGGCTTGAGAGGATCATGCTGTGAAGTATTGTAACACATGTCCCTCCATTGCTGGCTGCCCACGCTCCCCACCTGCACTCTGCACGCTCACCCCCAGGCTCCCCACCTGCACTCTCAGACTCCCCATGCGTACATTCTGACTAGAAGACGCACAGAGTTTTCCACCTCAGTTTTGGGGGAGAAAAAGTGCATCTTATAGTCCGAAAAATACGGTAAGTCCCTGACCCACCTGCAAAGGGTGGGGTCGACACCAAGTTGCGCAAACTTGCCAAGCAGGATATCTAGATGGATTGTGTAGAAGCCCAAGCTTACTGGCATAGGAATCGGGTTTGCTGAGGTGCACTGTGATATTTGCCATGCTGGCATTAATGCCATCCTTGATGGACCCATTCTCCTTGTATGCAAAATGATGTGGATCGAGAAGGGCATTGCTGGAACTTTTCAGGAAGGCAAGAACCAGTCGCTCAAAGTTCTTCATGATGGTGGAAGTAAGGGCTACAGGTCTGAAATTGTTGTAACCTGTGTTTCCTGTTTTTTGGGGGGACTGGGATAATGGTGAACCTTTCAAAGCATGGAGGAATCTTGCTTCGCTTTACTGATCTATCGTATATGGAGAGGAATATGGGAGCTAGTTGGACTGCACAGGTTTTCAGGCAGATCGATGATACGCCATTCGGGTCTGAGATTTTCCTGCGGTTGAGCCTGCAGAGGTGTCGCAGTACATCCGTCTCCTGGACTCCAATCGGTGCTGAGGCATCGTGACCCCTCAGAGAGGGACAAATAAATAACTACTGGAATAAGCAACAACAAAAAAAGGCCCACAAACCTCGCCCTTCTGATTGATGATGGGAACGGCATACTGCAGCTTCACATCGTGGAACAGGGACTCCAGGAATACATTCGCTACACCAATGAGGCTGTGATTCTCTTGCTCATCATAGAAAGGATCAGCGCGACGGAAGTACGCCCGGGTCACCTAAAGAGAAATAGGGAAGATGAGTTACAGACTAGTATCGCTCAGAGGTAGAAGAGCTTGCAGTCTGACCAGCTGATAAGACTGTAATGTACCAATTTGCTATGATCACTTCCTGCTTTAGCACATGATCAGGACCAGCAAATCAGAGCTGGATAAATCTGTCAGCTGACCAACATGCCGCTCCTGGAGTTCTGGCACAGACCAGGAACACAGAGGACACAGAATACATTTTTAATAAATATTGTACCAGTTGTATCTTCTTGAAGATCCCATGATTTTCATCTAGTAAACAGCATAGCTTGTTACTACTTGCCATGGTCTTGTTTGCACAGCATCATCATATTATAGTACAGCAGATGGTAAACATGAGCCATGCACACACTGTAAACAAAACAGTATCAAGGAACTGGTTCTTCCAGCTTATAGTATAGCAGTTAAAGGAAACAAAGTAAAAAAATATAGTGTTAGACCAGGAGAATGAAAATTGCTGCTGAAACTTATACCTATAATAACCATGCAGAGCAGGAGATTCAGGATACCCCCGTGTCTACCTGTTCCAAATTAGCAACTTTTTAAAAATAAAAAAACGAAGTTGAGCATTACATCCATGAAGAAAAGGTTTTAAAACACAACTACTTAGAGTTGGTATATTTGTCCCATAGCAAAGAGCACTGTAAAGGACTTTCTTCCTACGCACCGTTTGTTTCCGACTATAAGATGCTCTGGACTATAAGACACACCTAGGTTTAGTTGGGGGGTGCCAGAACTACTACATCCGGGGAGTCTATAGTGCAGGGGCATTTTATGGAAATTTACAATCAAGTCCAAGTTGTACGCGGCTCACTGCGCAGGTGGTAGTAGTTCTGCGACTGCGCAGTATGCCGCGTTCAACGGCGCAGTAAGGATGACTTTGGGCTCGGCCTCTGCACCGTGCGTGGAGACCAGGACTGCGGTGGAGAGCGGAGCGGTCAGCATGGGACAGTCTGCTGCAAGGGGCTGGAGGAAGCCCCAGGTGAGTAAAGTTTTGTTTTTTTTTTTAGGTTTTTTTTTTTTTTGCCTGATGATTCTTTAAAGTGTGCTAGAGATGTTGAAAACCAAAGATTTGCTACTTACCCGGGGCTTCCTCCCGCCCCATAAATATGCCCACGCTGTCCTCTAGCGGTCTGCCATTCAGCCGCGATCAGCCCTGGTAACTGGCTCAGTTGGGGCCAGTCTGGGTCTTCAGTAGACCCGGACTGACGCGACAGAGCAAGTTACTGGGGCTGATCGCGGCTGAACGGCAGACAGCGTGAGACACGTATTTATGGGGCGGGAGGAAGCCCCAGGTAAACATCAAATCTTTAGTTTTCAAAATCTCTGGTTTACTTTAAAGAGACTCTGAAGCGAGAATAAATCTCGCTTCAGAGCTCATAGTTAGCAGGGGCATGTGTGCCCCTGCTAAAACGCCGCTATCCCGCAGCTAAACGGGGGTCCCTTACCCCCCGAAATCCCCTCCGTGCAGCCGGGGATCTGTTCCGGATTGAGGCAGGGCTAACCGCCGCAGCCCTGCCCCACGCGCGTCAGTCAGCGCGTATCTCCGCCTCTCCCCCGCCCCTCTCAGTCTTCCTTCGCTGGGAGAGGCGGCGATGCGCCGCTGATACGCGTTAGCCCTGCCTCTAGGAGCAGCAAAATCTACGACCAATTTGGTCGTTGATTTTGCGGGGGGGGGGGGGGGGGGGTTGGGGGTGAAGGGACCCCCTTTTAGCCGCGGGATGGCGGCGTTTTAGCAGGGGCACACGTGCCCTGCTAACTATGAGCTCTGAAGTGAGAATTATTCTCGCTTCAGTGTCTCTTTAAGTGGGATAAAACTCTTAAGAAAAATCACATTCAAATGAAAAGTGTGCCCTTAAAAATATAAATAGTTTTACACTAAGTAGTAAGGCTTGAAACCAGCTTTACTCTGGTTTTCAAACGTAAAAAACCCAGCCAAGTACGAGCCGCTGTGTATCATGGGGCATTATGTTTTCTATCCCTACAGAAGTCTTCCTCCATGAGTTTTCAATTTATGATCTGCAGCCCTGTCCATCTATAGAATCAATCAGAACTTGCTGAGCTAGCAGAGATTGAGGCAGCTGCAGATCATAACTTAAAGGGGAACTGAAGAGAGAGGTATATGGAGGCTGTCATGTTTATTTCCTTTTAATCAATACCAGTTGCCTGGCAGCCCTGCTGGTCTATTTCTCTGCAGTAGTATCTGATTAAAACCAGAAACAAGCATGCAGCTAGTCTTGTCAGATCAGACTTATAAGTCTGAACCACTGAAACACCTGATCTGCTGCATGCTTGTTCAGGGGCTATGGCTAATAGTATTAGAGGCAGAGGATCAGCAGGGCTGCCAGGCAACTGGTATTGTCTAAAAGGAAATAAACATGACAGCCTCCATATACCTCTCTCTTCAGTTCCCTTTTAAAACTCACAGAGTAAAGCCTTGTGATTCTTTGGCATCTCTCGGGCTGCAGAGATAGGAAAAAGAAAAAAAAAAAAAAACTGCCCCTGCTCTTTTCTTTTCGACGCTTGAATCATGCCTCATTTAGAATATAAAAATCACACACACACACATGCAGACACACACACGCAGACACAGACACACACACACACACACGCAGACACAGACACACACAGACACACACAGACACAGACACACACAGACACACACAGACACAGACACACACAGACACAGACACACACAGACACAGACACACACAGACACACACACACACACACAGACACACACAGACACACACACACACACAGACACACACACACACACACAGACACACAGACACACACACACACACACACACACACACAGACACACACACACACAGACACACACACACACAGACACACACACACACAGACACACACACACAGACACACACACACAGACACACACACACAGACACACACACACTTATTATTTAACGTTTAATCCATCATTTAGGGAGGCCAGTCTGATTCCCATCACGTTTTGAACCACAGGAGATCACACTTGGAGGGTGGCATACTAACACTATGTGTATAAACTGTATTGTCCTTAAAAACAGCACAGATCAGGGCTGCATATGTAGAAGCTGACTGTCACTACACAGCAACAATAAGGACAGCTTACAGGATCGTCCTCGTCACAGGCCTTCCACTCCTGATACAGATCCCGCATGTCCACCAGCCGGTTCTCCAGCTTCTCCAGCGACCAGATCTGCTTGCCTCTTCCCTTCCGCCTCACCTGGATGGCCGGCTCACTGAGCACCTCATCTCGCTGCAGAGAAACACCAAAATATGTCATACAGGTACAAAACGTGTGCAAGATTCTCTTTACATGGTATTGACAAACTGCTGATTTTAGGCGCAATCTAAAAACTCAAAGGGGGTCTGGAGGAACACTGGAAGGACACAGAGGCACATTCTGTATTCAATAACCAGCCTCTGTGTCCTAATAGGATTTACCAAACCCACCTCGGGTTCTCTTTAAAGAGAAACTCCGACCAAGAATTGAACTTTTTCCCAATCAGTAGCTGATACCCCTTTTATATGAGAAATCTATTCCTTTTCACAAATAGACCATCAGGGGACTGATATTGTGGTGAAACCCCTCCCTCAAAGAAGCTCTGAGTACCGAGGTACTTCTGGCAGTTTCCTGTCTGTGAACCTTGCTGCATTGTGGGAAATAGCTGTGTACAACAGCCAAAACAGCAAGCAGCAGCTACATCACCTGCCAGCAGTAAAAATGTCGCCATGTGATAAATGTCAGAACGTAAATCAGGGAGAGGAAAGATTTTACAATTGGCAAACACTGACTAAATCATTTATACATAATTATTGTAGAAATTAAGCACATTTTTTTATTACATTATTTTCACTGGAGTTCCTTTTTAAGTACTTAATGAAGACAATCTAAAATTCAGCATCTGTACGATCTGTACTATACTAAATGAAAATCATGCATAATTGTGTGTAGTTCTGAGCATCATACAAATGCTCTTCGTTTAGCACGCCTCCTAACGCTAACCTTGTGATGTCACAGCTGGGAGACTCACCTTCCTGTTGGCGTTGAGGCTGGAGGCCGGGATCTGCAGGGTGACTTTGTACTCTGTTCTCTTGTCCATCTCCTCTGCAATGAAGTTGGCCTCCTGGACACAGTGATTGGCCTTGGCAATTTGATCCCGGAGCTTAATGAAACTGTGATGCAGCATCAATTCCCTAAGACACAATATAACAAGAATGAGACGTTAGACAGCTGAAGTTAGAGGTGTATGGAAGCTATATTTATTTATTTTTAAACCATACCAGTTGCCTGGCCATCCAGAAGATCAGCAGGAAAGCCAGGGAATGTGCATTGTTTAAAAGGAGTGTGAGCCCTGCCTAAGCAAGGTCAGCAGCCATAGCGTTCCACCTTTAAAGGAAGTCTGAAGTAAGAGACGTGTGGAGGCGGACATGTTTGCTTTCAAACAATGCACGTTGCCTGGGTGTCCTGCTGACCTTCTGCCTCTAATACGTTTAGCCATAGACCCTGAACAAGCATGAAGATCTGGTGCTCAGTTTGACGATACTTGGATTAGCTGCATGCTCGTTTCAGGTACCAGTGATCCAGACTCTAATGATGCATTAACCACCCTGGCGTTCTATTAAGATCGCCAGGGAGGCTGCGGAAGGGTTTTTTTTTAATTAAAAAAACAAAACTATTTCATGCAGCCAACTGAAAGTTGGCTGCATGAAAGCCCACTAGAGGGCGCTCCGGATGCGCACTTTCGATCGCCTCCGGCGATCAAAAGTAACAAGGAAGGCCGCAATGAGCGGCCTTCCTTGTTTCGCTTACCTCGTCGCCATGGCGACGAGCGGAGTGACGTCATGGGCGTCAGCCGACGTCCTGACGTCAGCCGCCTCCGATCCAACCCTTAGCGCTGGCCGGAACTTTTTGTTCCGGCTACGCTGGGCTCAGGCGGCTGGGGGGGGAACCTCTTTCGCCGCTGCATGTGGCGGATCGCCGCCCTGCAGCGGCGATCAGGCAGCACACGCGGCTGGCAAAGTGCCGGCTGCGTGTGCTGCTTTTTATTTGAGCCAAATCGGCCCAGCAGGGCCTGAGCGGCAGGCTCCGGCGGTACTGGACGAGCTGAGCTCGTCCAGACCGCTCAGCAGGTTAAAGGGCACCAGACGAGTGAAGGATATGGAGGCTTCCATATTTATTTCCTTTTAAACAATATCAGTTGCCTGGCTGTCCAGGGGATCAGCAGGAAAGCCAGGGAATGTGACTTCCTGGGGGAGTGGAGAATGCTGATGAGCTAGGGGGGAGTGGTATGTAACCCCACCCCATGGGGGGAGTATAAAAGGAGCACCTTCCTGCCATTTTTATTTGGCTGCTATCATGTTATAAGCTTATAAGCTATATCTGTATACTTGTTTTTAAGAATGTAAATTTACACCTTATAAAACTTTAGCACTATCTTACCCTTGAAAAAGCTTTATCTAGAAGTGAAACATGTTAGGTTGTTTGGTGGGGGTTGTGTAATTTTATATTTCTATCTCGTGATGCAAGGGGACCTGGGATAATGCTCTTTATCCAGTACTAACTGAAACAGCAGGCCCTGCATCGCTTGCAAGTCTATAGGAGTAAAAATCAGCCGTACACTCATTTATTTTTAATACGTTTATTCAAAGTAAGTTTTATACGATTCAGTAAAGGGATACATTGTATTGTTATATTAATGTGCTTCGTTTAAAAGGAAAATAAATACGGCAGCCTCCATATCCTTCCCACTTTAGGTGTACTTTTTTTCAATTACAAATTAACCACTATAAAGGTTTGTGTAAAACAAAACAAGGAGCCCAGAATGACAGCAAACGTTCCATTACAGCAACATTTCCAACTGACCTCAATGCACTGCTGGATTTTGTCCTACTGGTGAGTTATTTTCAAGGAGTCATCAGCAATGACTATGCTACCCACCAATCTACTCATCTGTGGTTTCCTCCAGCTGACGTGTCCCACACCACAGCTCCGCTCTCAGCCGCCGGCCCGGTGTCCCTCCAGGCCGTCCTCTACTGCGTCTGCACCGCTGTCAATAAAGTCCATGTTGTCCGAAGTGTACGGCGCAGTACAGTCCGGACAATGTGGATTTCATTGACAGCGGCGCAGGCGCAGTAGAGGATGACCTCGAGGTTGCCCCCAGCACCGGTGGGGACCCTGGGCCGGCAGTTCAGAGCGGAGCTGTGGCGTGCGACATGTCAGCTGCAAGGGGCTGCTGGAAGACACAGGTAAGTAGATGGGGGGGGGGGGGGGGGGGTAGCATAGATTTGCAGATTACTTCTTTAAGCAAAACTGGTATTTTAGTGTTTCTCACATCCAACAATATTCAAGATTTAAAAAATATACTTAAAAAAATTAAAAAATAAATCATAAGAATAGTATTATACGGGGTTAAAATTCTATTAATTGCCAAAGGCTTCTTCAGACCCCGTAGCCTTACTGGGCCCTTATTGTCCTCCCGAACCTCTTAACTCTGCCATCATGCCCCTTTGAAAACTCACTGACTGGATCAGTTGTGGCCTTCTGTGCATGCGCATTCCCAGCAGCGCGCCTCTCCGATCCTGCTCCCGTACCTGGGAGCACATGCACAGTCTGTGCAGTCTTTAACTGCGCATGTGGGGGAACCCCCCCCCCCCCCCGCCACGGGAGTGCAATCGAGGCGTGGCCAGGCATGTGCAATCGAGGTGTGGCCAGGCATGTGCAATCAGTGGGCTTTCAGAGGAGCACAGCAGCACAACAGAGCAGACCGGGAGGAAACCGAGGGACCTGAATACTACGCGCTACCATAGAGGAAAAGGAGGCAATTGCCCCAGGGCCCCAGAGCCTGTAGGGGCCCCCAGTGGCTACATGATGAAATTTTTTTTTACAAAAAGACCTTATAGTTTTTGAGAAAATCGATTTCAAAATTTCAAAGGAAAAACAAATACACATTTAAAAACCCGCCGACTTTAACGGTTAATAGCAAATCCACCTTAAATGCTAGAAACCCCAAATTTGCAGAATATGTTAAGGGAATAAGAGGAAAAAAACAATTTTTCAAAAAGACCTTATACTTTTTGAGAAAATCGATTTTAAAGTTTCAAAGGAAAAAAGTATACTTTTAAATGCGGTAAATGTCAGTTTTAGTAGCAAACTTAACACTAGTGTAATTTTACATGTATCAAAAGAAAGAGCAATTAATTTCCTGACGGGGTTTCCAGGGGGTGGAATACAATTGCATTACATTTATATGCAAGCTGTAACTATTAGCCGCTCGCTGTCTCACTCTACTCCCGACAAGACTTCTAACAAGCATGACCAGCCCGCACACATCTGTAATCTTATTAGGTGGAAGAGGGAATCAGTGAGTCCCTCATTAGCCCTGCTGGCATACGAGGATAGGAATGCGGCATTTCTGCGCATGTTTATGTAACGATCGCGCCTCACCTCTCTTCTGTCCACTGCTTGATGCGCTGCTGAGCATTGGGAGAGCTGAAAGAGAACCTGTCCATGCTGCGATAGTGCTGCTTCTCGGGGGACAGCCTCCTGCGCAGCTGCTCCAGCTCATGCTCGTACATCAGCCTCTGTCGCTCCAATGCCGTCCGCTTCTCCTCCTCGTGCTGCTGCTCCAGGCTCTGCAGGATGGACTGCATGGGGTCTACGGGAGCAAGAAGAGGCGGCGCATGAATGTCTCGCTGTAACCAAGTCACCTTCATATTCATGTAAAGCAGAAATGTGCCTTCTTAAAACAGAAGGTATTTGTGATTATTCAGTTTGGAGTAAGCTCTGAGATGTCCCACAATGCATCACTGATGACTCTGCAAATCACCCATTTGTTGTCCATGAACGCTAAACAAACCTCCAGAACAGCTGGAATGCAATGATGTGTCAGCTTGTTAATATTACAGAGCTACAATAATCCAACATGCACACAGACTGTTTCAGACTGGTTGGTCCTCATCTTGATTTGAAGCACCCAGAGATACAGATTACACAGCAAGCTCATGGTGAACCAGAACTCAAAGGAGTGTGTAAGGTAAAGGACCAAAAATCCCTCTTACTAAAATGCTAAAACAGAAGGTATTTGCAATTATTCAGATTGGAGTGAATACGCAAATCGGGCTTTTTGGTCCTTTCAGCACCTTACACACTCCTAGGAGTTCTGGTTCACCATGAGCTTGCTGGGTAATCTGTAATTTCATATTCATGTTAGTTCTGCATTTGTATATGTTTTAGTTCACCACATAAAGCTACAGGGATATGCTGGAAAGTTAAGGGAAACTGGCTTTACAAAATATGTGAAGTACTGTGAAGGTTCTGTGCTTTCCAAGCTCAGCATATACAGTATATCCATAGCATATCCAAAAGAAAAATATATATACCGTATATAGTCGCATATATATGCCAACCCGTGTATAAGCCGAGATACCCACATTTCCGTCAGAAAACAGGAAAAAGTGAGTGACTCGCATATAATCCCCCTCCCTAGTAGCCAAATGTGCCCCCAATACATGTCATTACTTCTCCCCATAGCCAGATGTGCCCCAAGGAAGATACAGCTGTGTCTCAATATGCCACTAGAGTCATAGATATGTGACACAGTGATTGCCCCACGGGAAGAATCCCCGTCTTGAGCAACGCACTCTGCACACCATGTTGCAGGGGATGTGAGGCATGGACACAGCAGGGAGCCAGCTAGCAACAGCAGGATCACTAGTGCACAATCCTTATGCTCTTCTGCCAGTAACAAAACCAGCTCCACCATCCATTCTGCTTCACTGACTCGCATATAAGCCGAGGGGGTAACTTTTCAGCACATTTTTTGTGCTGAAAAATTAGGCTTATAGGGGAGTATATAAGGTAGCTTAAAACTAGACAGCTCTAATGCCTGGTACACACCTTTAATTCTGATTGGCCAATTACTGACCAATTTTACCACCTCCATGTAATAGGAGAGAGTATGGACAGTCAACTTTCATACTACATGGAGGTGGTAAAATTGGTCAGTGATTGGCTAATCAAAATTTAAGGAGAAACCATCATTATAGGTCACTTAGTTTAACCAGCTGGGCGTTACGAATGAGCTCAGCTCGTCCAGTAACGCTGCACTGGATGATTGCTCAGGCCCTGGTGGGCCGATTTGCATAATTTTTTTTTCAAACACGCAGCTAGCCCTTTGCTAGCTGCGTGTTTGTTCCGATCGCCGCTGATCCGCCGCGAAAGAGGGCAAACCCCCCCGCAGACCCCTTGCGCAGCCTGGCCAATCACCGCCAGGCTACGCTATGGGGTAGATCGGGACTCCCTGACGTCATGATGTCTATGAAGTCAGTCCGATCATTGCCATGGCAACGGGGGAAGCCCATACAGGAAATCCCGTTCAGAATGGGATTTCTTGTTGGGTATGATCGACGCCGGCGATCGGAGGGGTGGGTGGGATAGCGATCGGAGCGGTGGGTGGGATAGCGAAGGGAGGGGGGGGGGGGGGATAGAAGCATATAGCTAGTGCTAGGCTAGCTACATGTTAAAAAAAAAAATTGCCAAAAAAAACCTCCCACGGCCGTGTGCCGCATATAATCAGAACGCTAGGGAGGTGAAAGTAAATCTGAAGCAAGACACACACATAAAAAAGTCAGATATTTACCTATAGAGAGGTAAGGCTTTGGAGCTTATTGAGCCTTGATCGTCCCCTCGTTCCAGCGTTGTCACCCCGTTCCACGTATTCATCCAACTGGACTAATATGCCCTTGCCAACCCTCGGAAGGCTTTAGGAGCACTCGCGTCCCGAAGACGGGTGGCTCCATACTGCACACTCAGGTTCCTGGAGGCGGTGTAATTTCATTGGGGGACAGGGCTAGAACGAGGGGACAGGGAAGGCTCAGAAAGATACAGAGCCTTCTCTCTAAGGTATGTATCAGAATTATTATATATATATATTTTTTATGCTAAATATCTGCTTTAACGTTCCGTGGCCCTGATTCACCAAAAGCAGTAAATAAAAGCTGAACACAAACCAGGGCAGCCAAAGAACACAGGAACGTACCATTGTTTCCCAGAGCCTTCATCATGACCTCCATCTGAGCATACTCATAGTTGAAGTTGACCTCACTGGAGACCTCGCTGGAGCTGTCTCCATCTGCATCCAGCTGCTCGAAGCTGCTGCTGTTCCTCATACTGCTGTCCCGATCCTCGTCCTCCTTCTCAACCTTCTTCTTCTTTGGTAAACTTATCCTACAGGAGGGGGCAGCAGAATTAAAACACATCCATATAAAAGATAAAATGACTCCCAGAGTTAAAGTGAACCTAAAGTCACCCCCAAAAAATGAGATGAACTCACCTGGGGCTTCCCTCAGCCCCCTGCAGACGATCGGTGCCCTCGCAGCTCCGCTCCGATGTCCCAGGACCCGCCGGCGAGCACTTCCGGTTTCGCCGTCGCCGACGCGAGTTATTGTTCGCGTTCCCAGCCTGTATATCGCCCCCTATGCTGCTATTGCGGCCAGGAGACCTATTCTACTGCAATGAGCACAGTTGTGCCTTTGAGAGGCTTATTAGCCCTATGCAATTCAGGTGCATCTTGGTTAGATGCGCGTCCATTTTCACTTTCTTTTGTATAAATATGAGAAACAAATTCTTTATTTTGGGTTGGGTTGTGGCTGTGGGCGGTGTTCCCCAGGCAGTGAGAGTACCTGGGACGCCTCCCACGCCACACCCCTTCCCCTTTATATGGCCTGCTGCTCCCAAGATAATGCTGCTAGCATGTTTCCATATTGCTGGGTGATTTTAAACGTAGGTTAGGGCGGGGACCCCAAGAGAAGGCTGCACGAGCCGTCCCTGCTACTGAACTGATGTCTCTCTCAATAAGAGAAGGGTAAGGACCCCTAATAAGTTAATAATGTTAATGCATAAGTTTGCTTCCATTATTTGTATTGTGAGATGCACCTGTTCTACTGCAATGAGCACAGTTGTGCCTTTGAGAGGCTTATTAGCCCTATGCAATGTCAGGTGCATCTTGGTTAGATGCACGTCCATTTTCACTTTCTTTTGTATAAATATGAGAAAAAGGTAATTTACAGTGCATTTCACTCTAGGAAAAATATACATATTATATGTATGCATTTTACATTTCACAATTTTTCAGGATAGTTGTCCTTTAAAATACCTATAAAGGTAGGGTGATCAAACATTGACATCCAATGCAACTGAGTGCCACCACTGAGCCCTCATGCCCTGATTTTCCCCAATACTCAGCCAGAGATGAGATCATCAGGCAAACATTGGCATTCAATGCCGAAGATAAATACAATAACTTAAAGAGACTAACAAAATGTTCATCCTTATTTTTTCTATCCTATAAGTTCCTATACCTGTTCTAATGTGATCTGTCTTACTGCAGCCTTTCCTAGTTGCACAGTGGCTGTGTTATCTCTGTTATATGATCTAATCTACTCTCTTCTGTCGGCTCGGTCGGGCTGAGGCTGGGATGTGGGGAATGTGCTGCACTGCTTGTTATTGGCAGAAGCTATACACACCCTCTCCAAGCTCTGTATGAGTCGGTGACTGAGCTACTCTCAAGCCTATCACACTCTAGTTAGAAGCCATGTCTTTTGTTTGTAAACACTGCCTAAAAATGGCAATTACAAGCCAGGATTGCAGCAGGGAGTGGCAGAAACAGCACAGAGGGGCCCAGGAGAACATAATGAATAGAATGGTGTGCTTTTTATTGTAAGAATTTTAGAGTACAGATTCTCTTTAAAGGAAGCATCAAGCTAATGATCCTCCCCATGATATACTTACCCGGGGCTTCCTCCAGCTACTTGCAGCTGTCACATCCCGCGCAGCGGGCTTGATTTACAGCGGCGCTTCACGCAGGCGCAGTAGAGGTCGGCCTCTGCACCATGCGAGGACCCCAGGCCGGCAGCTGAGTGCGGATCTGTCAGCGTGGGACATGTCAGCTGCAAGGGGCTGGAGGAAGCCCCAGGTAAGTATGTCATGGGGAGGATCATATGCCTAATGCTTCCTTTAATATGTAAATATAATAAATACAATGCAATAAATAGGATGAGAAGAATTCAGGGAGGTAAGGATCAGGTACCTGAAAAAGTGATTGTTGCCCCAGAGTATCCGGTCCCCGTGATGTAGCTGTGTTGGGTTATTAACTGATGACCCATTGACCAGAGTCCTAAAAATAAAACAAACAGTGAAAGGTAATATCACTATAGAAAAGGTTATTACCCACAGATTAAAATACATCTACAAACAAATAATGCATACTGGTCACAACCTATAAACAAAAAATAACCCTCTACATATAAGCTTCACAAAAAGGAAGTCACATGATCACTGCAGAACCTTTCTAGTATTGAGAGTTTTCCTAGCCAGTTTTACCCATCACAGATAGGAGAATGAACAATTTAATCCCCTCAGTTTCCAACTCCGACTATAAAATTGGTTATATAGAGAGCACACATATAAATTGTTTTAGCAAATTTGGGAGACTGATATGGAAGCTGACCTAGGTTTCCCTTTTAACAATGCACATTGCCTGGCTGTGTTGCTGATCCTCTGCCTCTAATACTTTTATTAGGGCTGGTTCACACTACAAGAGGTTTTCTAACAGCTTTGTGATTTTAAAGGGGAACTGAAGTAAGAGGTATGCGAAGGCTGCCATATTTATTTCCTTTTAATCAATACCAGTTGCCTGGCAGCCCTGCTGGTCTATTTCTCTGCAGTAGTATCTGAATAACACCAGAAACAAGCATGCAGCTAGTCTTGTCAGATCTGACTTTAAAGTCAGAAACACCTGATCTGCTGCATGCTTGTTCAGGGGCTATGGTTAATAGTATTAGAGGCAGTGGATCAGCAGGGTTGCCAGGCAACTGGTATTGCTTAAAATGAAATAAACATGGCAGCCTACATATACCTCTCTCTTCAGTTGTCCTTTAAAAGCTCTTGCGAATGTCATCCTATGAGTGTTCACACTGGAGTGATGTGATTTTGTAAAAATACCCCATAGCATTGCATTAGCAAGAGCTTTTCAAAATCTCTAGTGATTAAAAAGCTCTTGTAGTGCGAATCAGCCTTTAGCCATTGACCTGAACAGGCATGCAGATCAGGTGTAGGACTCTGACACCAATAATCAGCAAGACGCCAGGCAAGTGCTATTGTTTGAAAGGAAATATGGCAGCATACATATTTTTCTCCTTAAAGGAGTCATCAGGCAATCCTAAAGAAAATAAGTGCTACTTACCGGGGGGGGGGGGGGGCTTCCTCCAGCCCCTAGCTCCCAGCATGTCCCTCGCTGCAGCTCCGTCCCGGTCCCCGGCGATGTCAGGGCGACCTCCAGGTCGACCTGTACTGCGCCTGCGCGAGCAGCGCGGTCAATCACCGCCACGTGGGCCGGAGTGGACTGCGCAGGCGCAGAACTACTGCACCTGCGCAGTCCACTCTGGCCCACGTTGCAGTGATTGACAGTGCCGCTCGCGCAGGCGCAGTACAGACGGACCTGGAGGTCGCCCTGACATCATCGCCGGGGACCGGGACGGAGCTGCGGCGAACAGCTGCGGGGAGAGCTGCGGCGAGGGACATGCTGGGAGTTTGGGGCTTGAGGAAGCCCCCCAGTAAGTAGCACTTATTTTCTTTAGGATTGCCTGATGACTCCTTTAAGGAACAAAACTTCTGAAAACCAAAGGACCGCACAGCGGAGAGTAATCTAAATCTACGCCCTGCAGGGATAAAAAGGCAGTAAACATGGCGTAGCTTTCAATTACCAAGGTGCAGAAGAAGTAAAGAACCTGTGCAAGTGTATTTGAATCAGAACACTAATATTCATGTGCTGTAAAAGTATGCTAAAACAAATAATAATTAGAAAAATCATCAATAAATCATAACACCTTAGCAGCTTAATGTAAGAAGACTTGTTGTAACATGTATTCTATGGTCTGAATTCAGTCTACATCAGTGAGATGATCTGGGAACACAAAACTAGCTTTTGTTGCATACAGAAACAGTAATAGAGTATTGAAGAGCAGTATTTATGATCAGTTACCAAGTCTGAAGACCTGCCCTGTCATGTCAGAGGACTGGGTTACTCCACAATAGGAGGAGTGTGCATAAACCTTTCTTATGGGCACTTAAAGGACATCCAAGGTGAAAATAAACTGATGAGAAAAACAATTGTATCTATCCTCCTAAAAATGACTTTTTTTAGATATCCCCCAGTTTTATTTTATATTTAAGTCTGGTTTTTAAGTTTTTACTGTTTCATTGTCTCTGCTTAATGACACCTTCATTGAAGTATGCTAGGGCTCAATTCTATGAATTATTTACCCTTTTCATCTCTTTCCTGCTCTTAAGGCCCATACTCACGAGGGACTTTTGTCGCCTCAACACGCGGCGCGCGCGTGTTGCGGCGACAGGTCGCCCGTGAGTATGGGCCGTCGCACGCGCGCGCACCCCGAACTGTCGCCCGCCGCTCATGTCGCCATGCGATTGAAAGTTTCAATCGCATGGCGACAGTCGCCGCCGCACCTCCCCCGCAACTGTCGCTAGTCCGCGTGAGTACGCGGACTAGCGACAGCAACCTCCATTGTATCAAATGGAGCTTCCGGCGGGGGGAGGAGGAACGTCGGCGACAGCTTCCGCCTCGCCGCTGGTCCCTCTTCCGCGTGTGTACGCGGAGGGACCTGGCGAGAAGCTGTCGCCGGCCTGTCGCCCACACGCTCACGTGTGCTGGCGACAGGCAACATTTGCAGCCCGTGAGTACGGGCCATTAGAAGCCATTTACTGACAGGTAAGTGTTTTATGGCTGTAATTACTGTTCGGTGAGGTTTGAGCTATAGTCTGACCCGGTCCTGACCCAGACAGAAACTGTCCTTTGCATACCTGATTTTTAAATCTTTCAGGCACAGGAAGAAAAAGAAGGAACACAGCCTAGTTATTTATTTGTGTGCTTGGCACTGTACATACACATGTCTATCTCATCATGTCATAGGTCACCTTGATTGTCTTTTAATTACTAGTGAAGACAGAAAACAAAACTTATAACACTACATGGGGAGTAATATATAGTTTGTTTGTTTTTTTTGTTTTTTTTTAAGTTTTGCTAAAAGAAAAAAAAAATTGATTGTTTTTTTTCAACATGTCCAATCTTAATTTCGATTGATTTTCCGATTGCTTTCCTTTCATTTTTATGGAAAGCGATCGGAAATTTGATAGAAATTAAGATAGGACATGGAAAAAAAATTGATATGGCAGGTAAATTGAACAGAAAATGTTATCTTGTGTACCTAGCATATCACTTACGACGCCACGGTACTCTCCCCCGCCACAATTTATGCAGCAGTGCATTAAAATAATGCAATCCTATACAATAAAACGTAACTGTCCCTGTGTCATCCTCTTTCCCTGTCTGTGTGTCCGTGGGTTTTTGTACTGCACATATGCGCAGTACAGTCAACTGTTGGGACAGGAGGACGGGCCAGGGAGCCAGGCGGGGGCGCACGCGTACTGGCTGCCGGCGGTGGCACATGAAGACACCTAGAGCACATTTTTAAACGGGCTTAGGTCAACTAGTATTTACATACAGCTGGTATATCTTCTGCCTAATGTAATTCCTAACAGCAAATGAATGGTTCCGAACAAATTGCTGCGACCAGGGAGTGGCCTGATTTCCAGCTGCAGCCCCTCAACTAGACTTGTTTCAGTTTAAGTGCAAAATATGAGCATCCCATGCAGTCATGGTGCATACATAGAATCATTCAAGTTACAGATACTAGGACAGTTTGTGATATGACTATGTACACTGTAAAGTGCTGCAAAAGATGTCTGCGCTAGATTAATATTAATAATAATAATAATATGGTAGGAAGTTAGGCTATAACTATGGTAATTTTTAGATTATGAGCTCCGCTGAGGACAGTCAGACACATGACTACGTAGTCTGTACAGTGCTGCAGAAGAGGTCAGTGCTATATAAATGCATAATATTAATGTGGTAGGACATTAGACTGACTGTCCGTAAAGTGCTGCAGAAGATGTCAGTGCTATATAAATACAAAATAAATAATAATGATGATGATAATAATAATAATAATAATAATAATAATGTGGTAGGACATTAGACTGTGACTGTCCGTAAAGTGCTGCAGAAGATGTCAGTGCTATATAAATACAAAATAAATAAATAATAATAATAATAATAATAATAAAGGACATTAGATTATGGATTGGTAGGATAAGATTGTGAGCTCCTCTGAGGACAGTCAATGATGTGACTATGTACTCTGTAATGTGCTGCAGAAGACGTCAGTGTTATACAACAATAATAGATGGCAATATCTATCCATCTATCCTTTTTTCTCCCAAAATAAAGTCTTTATGTAGCATATAAGAAGCCCTTTTTACCCAATATAGAGTCTTCATGCACCAGTTTAAGTAGATTTACAAGTAAATTATGAATAAAAATTAGTAAACCGCTTCGGTCACTCCCAGCTTCAGGTGAAGCTGGTTGACAGAAAATGGTATTTATTAGACCCATTTTTTCTCAATAACTTTAGGCATGGGGGAGGATAACAGATCAGGGAGAAAATGTAAAAAAGGGGTCAACAAAATGTGGGCAATCCATCCAATAAAAACTGAAAATACCAGTTCTCACTTTTTACAAGAAAACACACCAATCCTTCCCAGTTACCACTAGTGCGGAAAAAGTCACAGCCTCAGAATTGTAATCACGCGGCTGAGGTCTGTTTACCATTCACAAGCTGCAATTAATAGACAATACACAGCAGGGAGAGGAGAGACAGTACAGCACTGTGTAACATCAGCAGTGATGGCGGAGGAGACAGGAATAGGCTTGTCACAGCGCTGCACACCTCCTGTACAAGGATAGCCAGGCATGTAGGGAATGCATGGACGCCGAGAGATCAAACACTGGCTCTTATGTCATGAGGACGAGCCTCAGATGTATGCAGTCTATACAACAGGTAGCGGCAGTGTAACAGTGGCAGGTTCTGTGCCAGCAGCTTATATGACTGCAGGAATGGTCACTCTGCACTCAGAAAGACAGAGCAGCAGGGGACATACACTACCGAAGTGTACTCAAACTTTTTCAGATGGGAGGGAAAAAAGTTAAAGTGAATGAGAGAGTCACAGAAAAAGTCTGAAACTGCCTCCAGCTTCAGTAGAAAAGGATCTGATCACGCTTAAGAGTTAAAGGATGCACCCCAAGCAAGTCCTATCCCAGCTCCTCTGCCAACCTAAAAGGAAAACCAAGGCCAGTGACAGAGAACCTACTTACCTCCAGGTGTAAGGAAATGACTCCACCTGCGCAGCTAATAACAGCCATCTGAGGACTCCTAGCAGGTTGTGAGGGTGCTCAGGACGTAACAAGTTTTAAATTCACTTTTGTATAGTTTTCCCCCTGAGAGCCCTCTATTGATTAAAAGGAAAAGTGCAGGCAAGAGCACCACCTGCTGACGAAACTGTAGAAATGCAGCCACCGCAAACTGAAACTTCAAGTACACCTGTGCTGCAGAACTATGCAGAATATGCAGGAGAGTCATTTACTAGAACACTCAGTGTCCTTGACCGGTTAACCCCATGGCTGCTGACAGAAATAAAAGAAGGAATTAGGCTACTTTTACATTAGGGTGTTGAGGTGCGTTGGATCGGTCAATATAGTAGCACTGCTAACGTGATGCAATAATATTGCAAGGGTACTGTTCGCGTCGGCGCATAAGTGGTGCAAGCAATCTATTGGCAATGTAATGCATGCAGTGGGTTACTGCATAATGTGTCCATTAAAGAGGAACTGAAGTGAAAATAAAATGAATAAAACTGCTTTTTTTTTTTTTTTACAATATTCATTTATAGATTTAGTCAGTGACCATTGTAAAATCCTTCCTCTCCCTGATTTTCATTCTGAAATGCATCACTGGTGGTTACATAGTTACATAGTTATTTTGGTTGAAAAAAAGACATACGTCTATCGAGTTCAACCAGTATAAAGTACAACACCAGCCTGCTCCCTCACATATCCCTGTTGATCCAGAGGAAGGCGAAAAAACCCTTACAAGGCATGGTCCAATTGGCCCCAAAAGGGAAAAATTCCTTCCCGACTCCAGATGGTAATCAGATAAAATCCCTGGATCAACATCATTAGGCATTACCTAGTAATTGTAGCCATGGATGTCATTCAACCCAAGGAAAGAATCTAAGCCCCCTTTAAATGCAGGTATAGAGTTTGCCATAACGACTTCCTGTGGCAATGCATTCCACATCTTAATCACTCTTACTGTAAAGAACCCTTTCCTAAATAAGTGGCTAAAACGTTTTTCCTCCATGAACAGATCATGTCCTCTAGTCCTTTGAGAAGGCCTAGGGACAAAAAGCTCATCCGCCAAGCTATTATATTGCCCTCTGATGTATTTATACATGTTAATTAGATCTCCTCTAAGGCGTCTTTTCTCTAGACTAAATAAACCCAGTTTATCTAACCTTTCTTGATAAGTGAGACCTTCCATCCCACGTATCAATTTTGCTGCTCGTCTCTGCACCTGCTCTAAAACTGCAATATCCTTCCTGAAATGTGGTGCCCAGAACTGAATTCCATATTCCAGATGTGGCCTTACTAGAGAGTTAAACAGGGGCAATATTATGCTAGCATCTCGAGTTTTTATTTCCCTTTTAATGCATCCCAAAATTTTGTTAGCTTTAGCTGCAGCGGCTTGGCATTGAGTATGATTATTTAACTTGTTGTCGATGAGTACTCCTAAGTCCTTCTCCAAGTTTGATGTCCCCAACTGTCTCCCATTTATTTTGTATGGTGCTAGACCATTGGTACGACCAAAATGCATGACTTTACATTTTTCAACATTGAATTTCATCTGCCATGTATGTGCCCATATAGCCATCCTATCCAGACCCTGTTGCAATATGACACTATCTTCCTGAGAGTTGATGATTCTCCACAATTTTGTATCATTTGCAAAAATAGCAACATTGCTCACTACTGCATCTACTAGGTCATTAATAAATAAATTGAAGAGCACTGGACCCAGAACAGACCCCCGTGGGACCCCACTGCTAACAGTCTCCCATTTTGAGTACGATCCATTGACCACAACTCTTTGTTTTCTGTCCATTAGCTAGTTCCCTATCCAAGCACACACTCTTCCCCAGTCCTTGCAAAGATGGTGACATCTTTAGTTCTGCCAGGTGATCTGTATGGAATGTTTGATACTGAGGGTTCTATGCACAGAGGGCGATACTGCTTGCTTGGCTGTTGGAAAAAGCTGTCACTTCCCACAATGCAACGAGGTTCACAGACAGCAAACTGTCAGGACCATGGTCATGTCATCACACTATGGGAGGGGCTTCCCCCGCCAGATCTATTAGAGATAAGGGAAAGACTTCTCGCGGGTAGGGGGTATCCGCTACTGATTAGAATGAAGTTCAGTCCTGGGTTAAAATTTCTCTGTGGCAGTGAGGGCCCATTCACTTGGGCAATTGGCATGCATTTACTGCTAATTGCCAGCGATTGCTAGTGCTATTTAAAGGGGTTCTGTGGAGCGTTATAAAAACAAAAAATGGACACTTACCTGGGGCTTCTATCAGCGGTCATGTCCCGCGCCGTCCTACGATTCCCCGCTCCACGCCGCCGGTCTAATTATTAGTCAAATACTTATTACTAGACAAATACTTCTCGCTCCTGGTCGTGTCTACAGGAGTTTACTGCGCAGGTGCAATAAGAGAAAACCTCATACTGCGCCTGCGCAATAAGCTCCCGGAGATGCAAGCGGGAGCGAGCACGCACCAGACCACGCAGCCGCAGTTGTATTAGACAAATAATGAGACCGGGTCCAGCAGCGGGGAACGGAGGATCGTAGGAGGACGGCGCAGGACATGACAGCTGCAGGGGGCGATAGAAGCCCCAGTCAGTTTTTTGTTTCTTAAACTCTCCACAGAACCCCTTTAAAGCGCAATGTTAACCATATGGCAGTGATCACCGGAGATTCGCTATTAGCACTAAAAGCAAAAACGCACTGCATGCAGGATTTTGTTTGCATTTTTTTGACCGACCGCAATGTATTTCAATTGCGATCGCTCAAAAAAAACGCAAAAATTTTTACATGTTAATTGTGTAAAAATGCAGACACAAAACGCAAGCACTAAGCGCTAGCATTTCACGATCTCACGTGTGAACAGGTCCTGAAGCACACTTTCTATGTACTGTATGTGCCACACCACGGGACTTATCCCCTCTGCAGTGATCCTGTTTATCCAGGAAGCACAATGCACCTCCACAGTATGAAAGCGGCCTTGGGCAACAGAGAACGGTCTCTTACCTGGTGTTTTTCACTGGGGTCAGTATGACTTGTGCCTCTGGGGTGATGTCTATTACACAGTGCTCAGGGAGGATTCCCATGCCACAGAGCTGGATGTCCTGTGAATCAGCTGACCCAATCAGCGTGTGATCCTGTAAGGGAGAAGAGAGTGAAGACCGCTATAATCAACATATTACTGCTTTACCTGTGGCGAACTGAATACCCACAGAGAATCTATGCACTTAAAGTGGACACAATAACCTGAACCACACAAGGTTAAAGGGCACCTGGAATAAGAGCGATACCAAGGCTGCCATGTAAAATATCCTTTTAAACAATACCAGTTGCCTGGCAGCCCTTCTGATCTCTTTGGCACCAGTACTAGTATCTGAATCACACCCCTGTAACAAGCATGCAGCTAATCATGTCAGATTTCAATCAGAGCATTTGATTTGTTCAGGGTCGATGCCTAAAAGTATTAGAGGCAGAAGATCAGCAGGGCTGCCAGGAAACTGGTATTGCTTAAAAGGAAATAAATATGGCAGCCTCCATATCCCTCCCACTTCAGGTGTCCTTTAAGAGGCCAAAATGTCAAAGAACACACATCAGCTCACAGCAAAGTAAGAATAGTAAAGTCTATCCTCTTCAAATAGTTAGGGATCAGGGAGGGGTGCTGTCGATTAACGATCGATGGTGGGCTTAGGGACCGATGGGGGCGAGTGGTATGATTCCTTCCTAATTTTAGGGTCTAAAAGCGATACAATTTTTTCATGTGCTTTTAGACCCTAAAAGCAAGGGGGGGAAAAAATCATACCAGGAGAGAGCCTGGAGCAGCCCCAGCTCTCACTCACCTCCCTGCGATCCAGCACTGCAGTTCTCCCTCCGTCCTCCGGGAGCCGCTGTAAACCTATAGTGAGATTGCCGGAGGTTGTCATGAGGACAGTTGGCAATCTCACCAGGGGGATGCAGAGCCTCCGTGGACAGGAAGAGGAATGGCCGCCAGTGTCTGGATTGCCTGGGAGGTGAGCGAGAACGCCCACTGCGCACAATGCTCTGCATTTACCTCCCGGGGGCTACCACGAGTGTAGCTCGGGTTTACCGCTAAGGAGGTTAAGCATTGATGTGGAGAGGGGTGTCAGTTGTAGTTCGGCATCATTGTGGAGGAGTGGTAGGTTAGGGATCAGTGGGGGGAGGGGCCAGAGATCAGCAGAGAGAGGGCCAATGTGAGAATAGCGTTAGGATTAGCTACAGAAAATATTGGTACTTTTTTATGTTTTACTATCCAAATTACGACTACCCAATAGTAGAATGTCTGTTATTTGTTATTTTGCCAATATTCTCCACATAGCCTCTTCTGGCACCCAAAACTCTATTGCGCTTTTTTTGCATGTTCTCTGTTTACTATTCTACCCACTATTAAAGTGGGCCTGAACTCTTGCCCAGGACAGAAGGAAAACAGAAATGCACCCTGTATGTATTTAGGGCTCGTTTCCACTATCGCGAATCTGCATGCGTCCAACGCATGCAGATTCGCACATGTAATGCAAGTGGATGGGCCTGTTTCCACTGTAGTGTTGTTGAGGTGCGTTTTTTTCAGCGGTAAAAAAACGCACAAAAGAGCCAACGAATTCGCCTGCGAGTGGAATGCATGCGAATCGCCGCTAATGTATTTAATAGGAAATTCGCATGCGGCTATGGTATGCGAATTTTCATGCGAATTCGCATGCGAATTCGCATAGGTACCAATGTTATTCAAACAGGCAGTGACATGGTTAATTTCGCATATACCCTCACCTATGCGAATTCGCGGCAAAAAACGCGCAAAAATTCGCATCCGCATGTTAATTCATGGAATTTCAACAGCGGTGGAATCCAGGCGATTCTGCACCGCAATAGTGGAAACGAGCCCTTAGAGATTTTGGCCTGTCTAATTCTTCCTCATCTGCGACTGATCACCGCTGTAATTTGATCTCAGTTGTGTCAGCTGGCTGCTTCCACAACTTAGGATGTCTGCTTCCAAGAAAGCTGGAAGTAGACACACTACAGATATATTGCAGGATTTGTATCAGCTGTAATAAAGAAATGTTTTTCTTTAAAGGGAACCAGAGATGAAGCACTCTCATGTATTTTACCTTATATATCAGTGGGAACATTAGAGAAAACACCTACCCTGCTCTCTGTTTCATCCTTCACTGCGCAGCCTGCTTCTAATCAGCCCTGATAAAATCCCCGACTGAACATTCAGTCTGGCTTTGCTATAATGACTCCGCTATAATGATTCCTGAGCAGAGCCAGAAGGGGGCAGGCTTGGGCTTGAAAAAACATCAGAGAACACAGACTGAGCTATAATAATTTCTGAGCAAAGCCAGACTGAATGCTCAGTCTGGGATTTTATCAGGGCTGATAAGAAGAAAGCTGAACAGTGAAGAATAAAACAGAGAGCAGGGTAGGTGTTTTCTCTAATGTCCCCACTGATATATATATATGGTAAAATACAGGAGGTGGCTTCATCTCTGGTTCACTTTAAAGGTTATGCTGCTGCGTATCTTTTAGAGCAGAGAGGAAGTTCTAAGTTCTGGTCCACTTTAACTTAAATACTAGTTCTGGGTGGACTATGCCTTTAATGGGTAATGCTCCATTAGCAGGGACATGCATTTACAAATGGGATATCCAGTTTTAGTTACGGACCCTCAGTGATTGGCTGGCCTCTCTCCAGTGTCCCCCATTACACAGAAGGCCCTCACATTAGCCATTCCCAGATAACACAAGACGTTGTTGTTGTGCAGAGGGGCAGACTGTACTTCCCAGGAGGCTCTTGTTACTCAGCACAAGTGAGATATCAGCGTGGGTCACACACCAGCACCCTCCCGTGTGTCCCTGACACAGCACAAAGGCACTGCGGGTCACAGAGAAGCCTCCAGACTTTCCGCTGGCACTGCAGGAACACGGCCACCGGACACGGCTGAGAGATGGCAGCCTTGCAGATAACAGCGTGACTCTGCAGGATAAGCAGACAATCAGCGATTGTGTCCCCGAGATCAGCAGTAACTGCACTTCCCATTACATGAAACAAAACCAAGGATAACAAGAAGGCAATACACAAAAAGGAGGACGGTTTCATTCTTAAAGAAAAACATACATTAGAGGCCTGCGCAGGTCTAACTTTGCAGACCCGGAACCGCATCCCGCTACCCGCATCCGACCTGTAACCAGATTTCTGGTGAATCTGGTACCAGCACCCGCAGACCCACTACCCACACCCGACCCCCAACCCGATTAGAATAAAAAAGGCCCCCGAGCCTGACTTGCATTTTGGGTAACCCGCGGGTATCCGACCCCATGCAGGCCTCTACCATACATATCCCAAATAAGCAATTTTCTTTTTTGGCTCACTATGTCCATCGAGTTCTGGCTGAACTTTGCTCAATCCAAATAACTATGTAACTATCCGCACACAGCACACTGTTGGATGGAAGAGATGCCCTACCTAAAGGATCCATTCAAAGTACCGTATATCGACTTTAACCACTTCACTACCCTGGTAATTTTCACAGTTCAGCTCAGCTGTAAATACTTTGGCAATAACTATCAATTATCACAACTAAATTATCTATATATTGTTTTTTTCAGCACAAATAAGGCTTTTTGTGGCTGATCTTTGTTATTCGTAATTACCTTACTTTCTATGCAAAGGAAAAAAGTTTAAAAAAAATACACAATTTATCCACTTTTATACAATATAGCTTAATGTAAACAGTTCTATTTGTCCATCCCTCCTGTTTATTTAAACAGTTCCTGTGTTTTGATAATGTTTTAGATGTAACAATTAAGTAATGTATACAATCGGTTACTGTCTGCTCCTGGAATGTGTATTTTACACTTGTTTACTAATTAACTCTGCTATTTAATTCCCTGGGAGGAGGAGAGAGGTGTTTGCTGTCATTATTTTACAACTCTGCAGTAATGTTATCAGGTCAGAGATAAATAAACAGTGTTATCTCAGATTTTGTAGGAAGAAGAGTGCAGAGACTAAATTTTAACGTCATAGGGACAGCAAGTGGTTAAGGAGCACTATAATGAATTAGGCATTTTTTTAATTGATAGAATTAACCAACCCTGCCTGTGGTAAGAATACTAAGGGGGAAAAAAACAACAAGCACAGCAGTCACATGAATCACCTGATCAGTGGGCATTCCGTTGCTTGCATAGTTTGCAAAGGTGATGATGATCAGCTCATTCACTTATCAGGGACATCATAATTAACTGTTTTTGTGCAGAACTCTCTTCCTACAAGATGTCGGAACAGTGGATTGTTCATACCCCCGAACATCTACCTCACACTGCTGCCAAACTTTTTTCCTAGCTGATCTGAGGCCCCCAGGTCTTTAGCAGGCTCTTCTGTAGACACCTGTGTGTTTTCCTTCCCCACTCAATTCTAATGCGCATGTCCATTACTCTTTCACGTACAGTTCATTCAAGTGGGGTACGGACGCACATAGGTGTCCACAGAAGAGCCTGATAAAGTGCAGGGGGCCTCAGAGATCAGCGTAGCTAGGAGAAAAGTCTAGCAGCAGCACAAGGGAGATATGGAGGAAAGGTACAAACCAAGCAATCAGGGGAGGACTGGCCAGGGGGGAAATTCCCCCCCAGGCTGCCTCTCATTTAATGATTTAGGGCTGTTGCAGGGTCTGATGTATTCAGGTTTTTTTGTAAGGCAATGTGAACAACTAGGCTAGCTGGCTGAGGAAAAAAAAAGCACAAGTACAGAGCAATTAGAGGAAGGGCAAGCTGGTAAATACATACAGCATGATGCAGAGCAGAGGTTTGCCTGCAGGGTCCGTGGGTAAAAAAATTGTCTGGTCTCTCACAATCATAGCTCCCAACCGTCCCTCTTTTGAAATGACAGTCCTTCTTTGGACATAATTTTGTGTGTGTGTGGGGGGGGGGGGGGGGGTGAGCCTTGGTGGGGAATTAAAGGAGAACTGTAGAGAGAGGTGTATGGAGGCTGCCATATTTATTTTCATTTAAAGACTCTGAAGCGAGAATAAATCTCGCTTCAGAGCTCATAGTTAGCAGGGGCACGTGTGCCCCTGCTAAACCGCCGCAATAGCGCCGCTAAACGGGGGTCCCTTGACCCCCAAACCCCCCACTGCGACACTTGGTCGCTCCTGGAGGCAGGGCTAACGGCTGCAGCCCTGCCTCCAGTCGCGTCTGTCAGCGGCGCATCGCCGCCTCTCCCCTGCCCCTCTCAGTGAAGGAAGACAGAGGGGCGGGGGAGAGGCGGAGATACGCGCTGACAGACGCGCGTGGGGCAGGGCTGCGGCGGTTAGCCCTGCCCCAACCAGGAAGCGCTCCCCCGCATTACGGAGGGGATTTGGGGGGACAGGGACCCTCGTTTAGCTGCGGGATAGCGGCGGTTTAGCAGGGGCACACGTGCCCTTGCCATCTATGAGGTCTGAAGCGAGATTTATTCTTGCTTCAGACTCTCTTTAAGCTATACCAGTTACCTGGCTATACTGCTGATCTTCTCCCTCTTTCTAATACTTTCAGCCATAGACCCTAAACAAGCATGCAGCAGATCAGGTTTTTTTGAAAATTTTGACAGATATGACACGATTAGCTGCGTGCTTGCTTCTGGTTTGATTCAGCCACTACTGCAGCCAAATAGATCAGCAGGGCTGCCAGGCAACTGGTATTGCTTAAAAGGAAATCAATATGGCAGCCTCCATCTACCTCTCTCACTACAGTTCTCCTTTAAGGTGGCCATACATCTGTCGACTGGGGAATCAACTAACTGTTTTGATAGTTATCGAATTGGATGAAAAATGGTGCTGCCACAAGCATGCCCAATCGACAATTTGACTAATTTCAGGCAGAAATTGGTAGAATCTGAGATGCTAGGAAATCTCAGGCCGATGTGGTTAATTGGGTGTGCAGCGCTAAAGGCGTGCGCGATAATCACAAAAGACGGACATAATGGAAAGTCCTGGCTGTCATCCTTCCAAATGCATTATGTGACCCCTGATGCCTGTGCATTTATGCTTTCACGCAACGCTGTCCTACAAGCATCCTTGCTGCATTTCTGCATTGGCACCACATGTAACTACCGGCATATAGCAAGTGGGGAGCATGTGTGACATCATTTAGGCTGAGGCTGCCATGAAAATGGGCCTCTAGTTTGCGTTTTCCCCCCAGGCCAAAAGGTCCCAGTCCTCCACTGCAAGCAATGGAATGTCCACTGATCAGGCGATTCATGTGACGGCTGTGTGAGGTTTTTTTTTTGGGGGGGGGGGGGGTCAACACTCCCACTACATGCACGTTTAATTCTATTCTAAGGGCTGCCATATTTCCTGGAGCCTCTTTCACACAATTACAAGCACACATATACACAGCCTAGGCTAAGCATCACTGGGAGGGCGGGGCTACACACTAACATACAGCAATATACATCTATAGGAAGCGTTTCTGGTGCTGAAACAAGGCAATTACAGTAAAAGTGGAATCATTTACTGCATTCTTCAAATATGTCATTACAGGGCCTCTTTAAAATTTGACTACTGTACTTTATCAGAAATAAAAAATAAGCACTACACCAAAATAAATAAATAAAAAAAAGAAAGAAAGAAAACATTGGTTTACATTTCAGCATTTTCTTACCTTAAGATAGTAAACGAGAAGTTCGTTGAGGGCCGGGTCTGCATTTAAATTAACTAAAAAGCACTTATTGTCTCCGACTTTAATCCCTGAAGACTGGAGGGAAATCCCGAGACTCTCGAGCTGCTTCTGACGCTCCTATAGGAAGAGAAAGCCTATATCAGCAATTACACAGCAACACATGATCCGCAGTGGAAGCAACTGAATTCAAGAGAGCCAGAAAAAGGGAAGAAAGGATCATGGGAGCTATAATTTGCAATTTCTCTAAAGCGGACCCAAATGCTTGCACAGCACAGTGTCTTTATTTAGCATACAGTTGTTGACAAAATGTACTGCTCTGTGTTCTGTGTTTGTTTAGCCAGATCAAACTGTCTAATTAGTTCTTATCAGCTGTGAATGGACTGCAGGAGCCTTGCCTAGGCAGCTCTCCCCATACAGTAAACACTGAGGCTTAACACTTGCAATGCTCCCAGGAAAGTGAAACCAAGTTAAAAACTTCAGGTTGTTTTAGGATTTCCATAAATTCTAATGAAGATTTTTTTTTCTTCTTCCATAAAAGGTCACCAGGCTGTGGCTAATCTTTCCGAGCAGAGAAGAAGTTCTGAGTTTATTTCCACCTTAATTAAGTCAAACAAAAAAAATGAGTTTTACTCACCTAGGGCTTCCAATAGCCCCCTGCAGCTGTCCGGTGCCCTCGCCGTCTCCCTCCGATCCTCCTGGCCCCGCCAGCAGCCACTTCCTGTTTCGGTGACAGGAGCTGACAGGCTGGGGACGCGAGTGATTCTTCGGGTTCCCAGACACATTAGCACCCTCTATGCTGCTATATGGTATATGCTATAGCAGCATAGATGGCGCTATTGTGGCCAGGAACGCGAAGAATCACTCGCGTCCCCAGCCTGTCAGCTCCTGTCACCGAAACAGGAAGTGGCTGCCGGCGGGGCCAGGAGGATCGGAGGGAGACGGCGAGGGCACCGGACAGCTGCAGGGGGCTATTGGAAGCCCCAGGTGAGTAAAACTCTTTTTTGTTTGACTTAAGTGTCCCTTTAAGGTGCAATTTCTGGAGTTATGGCATTCCAGCTTCAGAATTAGAAGCAGGATTGTTATCTAGCTTTCTGGCAGGTTCACACTTCTGAGAGCAATTGTGAAGTCAAATCTCTTATAACACACACTATATGACAGTTGGACATTAAAACAATTAAACGACCACCATCGCAAAAAATCATAACATTTTAAATACATTTCTTCCAGAGTAAAATGAGCCATAAATTACTTTTCTCCTATGCTGCTGTCACTTACAGTAGGTAATAGAAATCTGACAGAACCAACGGCTTTTAGACTAGCCCAACTCCTCATAGGGGATTCTCAGGGCTTTTGTTATTTTCAAAAGCACTTAAAGTAAATTGTAGTTGCTCAGTCTAACTCAAAAAAAAAATGTGCAGGGAGGCTGGCCGGTATCTTTGTATAAATCCTTTTCAGGGAGTGTCTTTCTAAAGAATAAAGGCCATGCTGAGAATCCCCATGAAGAGATGGACTAGCCCAAAACCTGTCAGTAATGTCAGAGTTCTACTACCTTCTGTAAGTGACCGCAACATAGGAGAAAAGTAATTTATGGCTTTTTTTTACTCTGGAAGAAATGTGTTTATTTGTATGTATTTTAATTTTTACATTTTTTCACGATAGTGGCCCTTTAATTGCCCGGGAACAAAAAATGCCTCATGCACAGCTGTGATGTACAGCCCATCTTGTATACCAGCAGTTACAGCAGTACTGTCAGTCTGGGTGGGATCTGCGCTGTCTATCATTAAGCATGACTATTGCCTGGGGTAGGACCATCACCCGCAGCCAAATTACCATACTCGTTTTTTAGCCAATTTGCACTGCGGCGCCCAAACTAGTCCCTGAGCACTGCTATAATTCACACTGAGCTGCGCCAAATTAAAAGGGACCCTCAGCACTCACTAAAAATGAAATGGTGACCTACCTGGGGCTTCCTCCAGCCCACCAAAGGCTGCAAGGTCCCCTGGTGTCCTCCTGCTGGCTCCTTTATGGGACGACTTCTGCCTGAAGTCAAGGCTGCTTCCCGCTTCCTCAATCCATGACATCACGCTGGAAGACTACACGTCATCACCCCGGTCCGCATGAGAGTCCTGCGCATGCGCGGTTCAATATTAGAGAATCGTGCATGCGCAGGACTCTCACACCGGCCGGCGTGATGACGCGTAGTCGGCCGGCGTGATGTCACGGATTGAGGAAGTGGGAAGTACCCCTGACTTCAGGCAGAAGTCATCCCATAAAGGAGCCAACAGGAGGACACCAGGGGACCTTGTGGCCTACGGTGGGCTGGAGGAAGCCCCAAGTAAGTGACAAATTCATTTTTAGTGAGTGTTCAGGGTCCCTTTAAATGGTTTCAGTCTCAGGTTGTTAAACTTCAGCTGCTCCATCTCAACTATGCACTGTGTTGATCTCGCTTTTTTGATTCTGAGAGATCTGGAGAATATGACTATATTTAAGCTCAGCTGATTAACATCTGATTGAGTGGAAAGGCTGGGAGGGTAAAGTTCTTATTTAGCCTGCATGGTATTTAGTAAGCAGAGTAAACAGGATGTAGTCAGTAAAGTGTTAGTATATTTAACACTAGTGACTTTAGCTCGTTTAAAAATGGGCTAAGTCTGTCAGTAATCCGCCACGCGCGCGCCCGCCACCAGCCGTGCGTGCACACGACCGCCCCTTCTGGCCCCGTCCTCCTCCGGCTCTCGGCAGTGCCTCTGCGTCTTGTCCCTGCACATGTGCAGTGCTAAAAAGCACTGACACACGGACAGATGCAGGGACACTTGCCTATTATTAGGTTGGATGAATGCCTTTTATACGTTAGTGGTTAACTAAGAAGTCTTAGCGAGTTCACAGTGGGGTGTTCCTGAAACCATCCATATATATTTTTGCACGCAAGATTTCGGGCACCACACTTGTTCATGTGTGAAAGGAAGTGTGCAATCGTCCACAGCAGCACAAAAGAAGCTAAAGGAAGAGAGCGCACAATGGCCAAAAAAGTGTTGTTGGCTGTCCGAATTTAAATCACGCAGCGCTCGTGTTGAGAACCACCTAATGATTTACACTGGGTGTGCAACGGTTAGCATTTCGCAATATAGCAAAGTGTATGTGAGCTTACCCCAGTGTCATCCCTGCCTAGCAAGGTCAGCAGCCACAGTTACACCTTTAAAGGATGCCTGGAGTGAGAAACGTGGAGGCTGCCGTATTTGCTTTTAAACAAAGCAATTTGCCTGGGTGTCCTGCTGATTCCTAGCGGGCCCCGGCCCTAAATCTCTAGGTTGCAAAATAACATTTGAACATTTGTTTTATAAAAGCTTTTTTTTATTATTTAATTTTTAGGATTGCACCTTAAAGAGTAACTGTCAGGCTGCAGAAGCTAATTTAAACCTCTATTCTCCTGTGTTAAACAGTTTAGAAGGAAGCTCAAAAGCCATTAGTGAAGATAAACATCTCAGTTACCTTTGATGTGTGCTTATCTTAAAGGCTGTTATAGACCCATAAAGACGCAAGCCGCAGCTAAACTGCAAAGCATTCTGGGGCCCTCCCCTCGGCTGCTAATGAGACGTTACAGAAGCTTGTAATCCGTCTAGCTGTGTAGCACTGATAAATCTCCGGGCAGAGTACACTGCAGGAGTCAGCTATTGTTCCTAGCCACATGGCTCATTAATATTCACTGCACACCGTGTTGTTCAAGAACGAGCTTATCTGTGATCAGGAATCAGGCAGGACATGACGACACATTTGACAGAAAAACATGGAGCCTGCCATGAGCTGTCAGGAGCATCTATCTCTGCATATACTATATACAAATTCTGTGAAATCCAAACGTGGACAGTGAAATGCATATGTAATGTAAGTACAGCCAATCTTTAGCTACTGATATATGTGTTTATTTTCTCTGAGACCTTATACCTAACAGCTCCTCTTTAAAGGATACCTGAGGTGACATGTGACATGATGAGACAGACATGGCTATGTACAGTGCCAAGCACACAAATAACTAGGCTGTGTTCCTTATTTTCTTTCTCCGCTTGAAAGAGTTCAATATCAGGTACGGTATGTAAGTGGCTGACTCAGACAGGAAGTGACTGCAGTGTGACCCTCACTGATAAATTCCAACTATAACACAAATTCCTAGCAGAAAATGGCTTCTGAAAGCAGGTATGAGAAAAGGGTCAACGGTGTTTAGCTCTGGCAAACTTAAAAAGTAGATTCAAACAAATAAAACTGTGGAATATCTTAAAACTGTCATTTTTAGGAAAAGGAAGATAGATACAATTGTTTACTTTATCCTCGGGTGTCCTTTAAAGCAAGGCTTTTCAACCTGTGGTACGCGTACCACCGGTGGTACTTTGCTGTTGGCCAGGTGGTACACACCAGATTTGCCTACCACTTTTTTGTCCACCTGCCACTTGTCCTGCCTCCACAAAGTTTGGCTTCCCCTCTCTCACTCCTTGCTGTGCTTCTCTGCAGCATACGTCAGACCTCAGAGTAGTGGGGAAGAGTCAGCCAGGCGACCGGTGCACAGTAATGACGCAGATACAGAAAGTAACATCACTGCTCATTTCCTGTATTTGAAGTATACACGCCGTTACCGTGCACCAATTGCCTGGCTGTCTCTTCACTGCGGCTGGCTTACCGATGATCTGAGGTGTGACTCACTGCCTAGCTCTCAGCTCTCTGGTGGTGGGGCCAGGTTAGCTATAACTAAGTGTGTGTGTGTGTGTGTGTGGGGGGGGGGAACTTGAAAGGCTACTTACATTGGCAATCTACCTCCAGATTGCAAATACTGACAATCTGTAGGCTAGCAATCTAATTGTAGTCTTTTCCCCCCACCAATGCCTCCTACTTTTTCCCTCCCATATGCCATTTTTTCTTAAAGTGTACCTGTAAGAAAAAAGTGCCCAGGGGGGTACTTACTTCAGGGAAGGGGAGGCCTTTGTATCCTGAAGAGGCTTCCCCCTTCCTCCCCAGTAGATGGGATCCAGCGCTGGGAGCCCCAAAGTTCTCCTCATCGGTGTGTGCGCATGCGCAGTAGCTGCTCTCCATTCAGGCTCCAGCAGAAACAGCCAAGCCAGATCGCATCAAATCTACTGCGCAGGCACACGGGTGGTACTTGAACATTTGCAGGTGATAAAAGTGGTACAATTATTGAAAAGGTTCAAAAGCCCTGCTTTAAAGGACAGGTGCGAGGTGTAAAAAAAAGGGGTATCTACTTACCTGTGGCTTCCTCCAGCCCCTGGCAGCCGATCTGTCCCTCACCGCAGCTCCAGTGTCCCGGGATCCCCTCCATGGCTGATGCCAACCTCATCAGGTCACACTGCTCCTGAGTGCGCCCACGTGGCTTGGAGCGTTCCGCGCAGGCATAGAGATACTGCACCTGCACAGAACGCTCCTGGCCACGTAAGTGCATTTGAATCAGGGCGATATTTATTGGAAAATTTTGATGATTTAAAGGGTATGCTTTAGATTCAAAGGACAACTGAAGTGAGAAGAATATGAAGGCGACCATATTGATTTCCTTTTACACAGTACCAGCAGGACAGCCAGGCAACTAGTATTGCTTAAAAGGAAATAAATATGGCAGCCTCTATTTCCCTCTAGCTTCAGCTGTCCATTAAGATCGGCTTCAGAACTCCATCCAGTGAGCTGTCCGACCCCAAAAGCACTACTTAATACCCAGCATTCCTTCTTTGCTCTAATAGATTATTTACAGCATATTATATGCAACCAGCATATTTTTTTTTTACTAGAACAACATTCAAAGGGTTAGGGTGCGTTTCCACTAGTGCGGTGGGGGAATAGCAGCGGATTCTCCGCGGACGAATTCGTATGCAGGAGCAAAATTGCATGCGGTTGTATGCAAATTTTACCGCAAATTCGCATACGATTTTGCATGGATGATGCTGTGTGCGAATTTAACAGTGTCAGTGCCTGTGTGCTTTTTCATTGATTTCATGCGAAATCGTATGAAATCGTATGAAAATTTGCTTACAAAACCGCCATGCAAATTCCCTATTAAATACATTGTATCCGAATCGCATGCGTGTGTGCGGTGTCCGAATTCGGATGGCTCTGCTGTGCAGATTTTTCCTGCACAAGAAAAAGCTCAGTTTTCCTGACAAGTGGACACAGGCTCATTCACTTTTATTGGTTATACGAATTTGCATGCGGGGAACGCATGCGAATTCGCGTTAGTGGAAACGGACCCTTACACACAGGACTTAGAAGTTCCCTGTCAGCAAAGATGGACGCATCCGAACTTAGATAATGTTATCTTGTATTCAATTGTATCACGTGAGGAATGTAACTAAACACTTCTCTGACACTGCAGGCTCTGCTGAACAAAGACAGACAATCAGAAAGCATTTCTACTTATGTTACAACATGAATAAAGCAGTTATAAATAAAATACAAAGTCAGCTCTCAGAGTAAAAGAAGTGTACTTTGGGAACGTATAATTTCTAAATGAATACTAATACTTATGCACAAAAGCAAATATGATAACCGTATGTCATATAAAAAGTAGGAAAACATGTTTTCATTGATTATTAGGTCAGGGTTTTATACCGCTTTCACCACTTCAGGACCATAGGCTTACACCCCCCTAGTGACCAGGCTATTTTTTAAATTCAGGCCACTGCAGCTTTAAGGGCTCGCTGCATGGCCGTACAACTCAGACCACAAGTGATCCCCCCCCCCCTTTTCTGCCCACCAACAGTGCGCTCAGATCGCTGCTGGGTTGTTTATTTTTTTATTTTTAATAAAAATGTCCTAGATTATTCATTTATTCCCCCCTCCCTCCGCCAGCCAATGCCAGTGATCAGCTGTCATAGGCAACAGCCTATGAGAGCCGATTGTTCTTGTGCCTCCCCAGGGGAAAGCCGATTGACACGGCTGTCCCCAAGTACAGCGCTGCCGTAGATCGCTGTACTGTACAGTGTAAATAACAGTCTCCTAGCGGCGATCGCCACTTGGAGACTGAAAGCTGAATCTGCACGTGCGATCTCCTGCAAAACCCCACCCCAGGTCTTAACGCCAATTGGCGTTACGCGGTCCTGGGGGAGCTGCCATGTTCATGCCAATTGGCATGTGGCTGTCTTAAAGAGAACCTGAACTGAAAATAAAAAGTCAAAGTAACCATACGCAGGTCATACTTACCCCCAGTGTAGTCTACTACTCAATCTCTTTCTCCTCTCCTGCGTCCCATTTGTCCACTGTAATCTATGGATTTCTCTGTCCTCCATTTTAAAAATGTCCATTACCCTATTACAGCTTCCTGGTCAGCACACTGTTAAACTGTCATATCGCCCACTTGAGCCATAGGGAAACATGGACATTGCCTTGCACATTCAGTTGTAACTGACAGCTGCTGATATATAACTGACAGCAACTGGTATATTTCAGTTCTGACAAAATATTGTCAGAACTGGAAGGGATCACTGTAAGAAGAAAATGGGGAGCTTCTGAGAGGAACTGACGGTGAGGTTAGTATGTAATATTCATTTGCAGCTATGTCATGTGTTCATTTTAAATAATTTTATTCGCTTCAGGTTCCCTTTAAGGATGATAAAGTGACTATACAGATGGAAATGACATGCTCATTTAAGGGTTTTATCGTCTTGTCATTTAAAAGTTACAATCCGCTCCGTTCCTCCCAAAACCCTCCAGGAACCCTGTGGCCGTAGGCGTCCCAGCAGGGGGAGGCGGAGCTATGAGTCAGAGGCCTCTTCATGGTACTACTATTTTATTCAATGCTGTGATAAATGAGGGTATAAGGGCTGTCTATCCCTGCAGTAACAGTACAGAAGGGGTTTCTATGTGGTTTCATAGTGTTTGGAGCTGCAAATGCATTATGCCAGGTGATATTTGCTCTATCCTGTACAAAAACGTGTTTTATGAACAGTAGTTTTACACATTTGCACAAAACACATACATGTCCTATGGGAGAAAAGCACTTTACAAAGGTTATTGTATTGTATCATATGAGGCAAAACTGTATGACTGAAGCCCTTATATGGCTAATGTTATGAAAGTATATTACAGAAGATACATATATGTGATTGGCCACCTGAGCGATTTCCTCTGTCATCCGCAGCTTCTCTTCCCATGTCACAGTCATTTCCTGGATGAGCTTCTCAGATTCCTGTAACCGTTCCTTCAGTTCTGGGGCTTTCATGGACTGTTGAGAGGGAAGAAAAAAAGATTATATTTCCCGCAGTTTAAGTGTACCCAGGGTGACAGGATGAGATAGTCATGTGTATGTACAGTGCCTTGCACACAAATAACTAGGCTGTGTTCCTTTTATTTTTCTGCTGGAGAGAGCTAAACATCCATGTAAGCAACTGCTAAAACAGTCATATTCCCATAGACACGTATATAGCCTAGCTTGATCTTTGGGCTATATATGTGACAATATGTATATGATAGGGGTATATGACTATAGGTATAGGATTGGAGATGATCTGGTGCAAAACCAGTGCTGGAGTGGAGCAGTTGCTCAGAGTGACCAATGAGAATCACCGATCTGAACATCTGCTCTGTGTGTGCACCAGTGCTGCTGCAGTTTGCACTCTACTGGCTTTGATAATATATAATATCAATAATAAATTACATTTCAGTCTGGTCATCTGCAAAGCAATACTATATTTTCTCTATAACTGGAGTTCTAAAAATGGAAAACATAAAACACTGTTATTTGTACTCAACGTGCACATAACCGCATTCATTCACTAGAGGGAGCTCTTGCATCACACCAGCCCAACTGAATAATCACAAATATGTTCTGTGTAAAGGAGGCACATTTGTGTTTTGCATAACATAAAACACACAAATACAGGGAAACTATAAAAGAGGCTTTTAGCATGGCCAAATACTTTATAATACAAAAAGCACCCTTTGAGAAGAGTTTTCACAAAGCCCTAGGAAAGGTTATAGGACAGTATTAGCACAACTTAAAGCACAGCTGTGCCTTCCAACATAAACAAGAAGCCACAGATCACGCAATCCCTGTAAAAACATTCTGAGCATAACGCTTGCCAGGGGCATTAGTACAGGAACAGTCACTAAGAATAAATATAGCATTGCACATTAGATAATGGTACAACTGATTGCTCCTATTCATAGGACACTAAAGAAAATATGCTTGGAGATTATGCCGTCCAGAACTTTATTCTTTAGTCCCTAGCCTAGAGGAGAAGGGGGGGGGGGGGGGGGGGAATATACAAAACACTACATAAAACCTTAAACTAGACTATATTTTTTTATAGAAGTGTCTGCTACTAGACGGCAAGAGTTTGCAACCCTGACCTGCGTCATATCAGAAAATTGGACACCTTAAAGAGGAACTCCAGTGAAAATAATGTAGTAAAAAAAAAGTGCTTCATTTTTTACCATAATTATGTATAAATGGTTTAGTCAGTGTTTGCTCATTGTAAAGTCTTTCCTCTCCCAGATTCACATTCTGACATGTATTACATGGTGACATTTTTACTGTGGGCAGGTTATGTAGCTGCTCCTAGCTGTTTTGGCTGTTAGAGACAGCTGTAAACAGCTAATTCCTGTCTGTGAACATTGTTACATTGTGGCAGTTTGCCCAGAGTACCACGGTACTCAGAGCTTCTTGTGGGAGGGGTTTCAGCACAAAATCAGTCATACAGCGCCCCCTGATGGTCTGTTTGTGAAAAGCATTATATTTCTCATGTAAAAGGGGGTATCAGCTACTGATTGGGATAAAGTTCAATTCTAGGTTGGAGTTTCTCTTTAAATGAGAAGAATATGGAGGCTGCCATATTCATTTCCTTTTAATCAATACCAGTTGCCTGGCAGCCCTGTTGATCAATTTGGCTGCAGTACTGTCTGAATCACAACTGAAACAAGCATGCAGCCAATCTTGCCTGACAATGTCAGAAAGGGCTGGTGCACACCAGAAGAGCTTTTCTGAGCGCTTTGTGATTTCAAAAGCTCCTGCTAATGTTATCCTATGTGTGTGTTCACCCTGGAGCGATGCAATATTGTAAAAATCCCCCATATCTTGTGGTGTGCACTAGCCCAAACACCTGATCTGCTGCATGCTTGTTCAGGGTCTATGGCAAAAAGTATTACAGGCAGAGGATCAACAGGACAGCTAGACAAAGGGTATGGAAATACATATGGCAGACTCCATATGCCTTTTGCTTCAGTTCTCCTTCAAAGTAAACCTGAGGTGACAAATTTGTTAAAATGTATGCATTCCTGTTTAACGTATAAGCGCTTGGGCCTGTACTGCTCACCTCTGTTTGAAGCTTATAGCAGCCCTTATAGCGTCACACAGCAGTGGTAGGCAGGGGACATGTAAACTGGCTGCAGGCGTCTCCCCAGCTGCCATATTATTATGTGAAACTGGTATCTCCTTTTAGGATAGAGGAGATAATGTAATTGGTTTAAACCGTGCTAGATTTGGTACTGCAGGTCCCAGAAAGCTTGCTGTGCCTTTAAAGGGAACCAGAGACGAAGCACCCTTCTGTATTTTACCATATATATCAGTAAGAACATTAGAGAAAACACTTACCATGCTCTCTGTTTCATCCTCACTGCTAAAAGTGTCTGTTATCAGCAGTCATAAGAATTTCAGACTGAGCATTCAGTCAGGCTTTGCCGGGAATGATTATAGCTGAGTCATTATAGCAGAGCCACAAGGGGGCAGGCTTGGGCTTGAAAAGACACCAGAGAAGACAGACTCAGCTATAATCTTTTCGTAGCAAAGCCAGACTGAGTGCTCAGTCGGGGATTCTTATCAGAGGTGATAACAGTCAGATTAAACAGATAACAATGAAACAAAGAGCAGATTAGGTGTTTACGGTCTTGTTCCCACTGATTTATAAGGTAAAATACAAGAGGGTGCTTCATCTCTGGTTCTCTTTAAGCCGCATCTACACGCGTAGATGAGGCTCCGATGTGTTATCAGCGGCTCGATTGATCAGATCCAACAGGTCGGATCTTGCTACCGCCGATTCCCTGCTCGTTCCCCGCGAGGGGACAATGGCAGGGAATCGAGCGGAAGATAAGCGGCGCGGCGACGAGCGTGTATCGAATCCGGCGAGCGGGGACGCGGCGGGGACACGGAAGAGGCGATCCATCGGCTAATCGAGCCGCCGGATCGCTGCGTGTAGATTTAGCTTTACATTTGTTGACTGACTTTACTATGCAGACCATTTAAGCAGCTGGGTGCTGCTTGGGAGTGGGCATTTGCCTCTTCTTGTGTTTGTGTAATGTATAAAGCATCCAAAGATTGTGTAAGTCATAGGGCTTGATTCATAAAGCGGTGCTAACAGTTCGCACGCTGGTGAAAAGCCCTTTATCACGCCTAAACTCAGTTTAGGCGTGATAAGTTTAGGCGTGATATGTTTAGGCACCAACTGGGTTAGCACCGCAGTGCACAGCTAATCAAAATTTTTGCGCTAGCAAAGTCTGGTGCACTTCGCATACAGTTTAATGGCGCTGCTTTGCGTGCGGGACTTTGCGCGCGATCTAAACTTATCACGTCTAAACTGGCTTTTTACCAGTGTGGTGCAATGGTTATCACGCCTAAAGTCTCTAACTGGGTTGGCACCGCTTTGTGAATCAAGCCCATAGTCTTGGAATGCCAAACCTGGGGCTAATCAATAACCCAACTTAACCAACCAAATCTCCCCCACCTCCCCCACGTACAGTTTTTGCTCCTACATTAGTCTGTGCATTCCCTTCTTCCTCCTTGCAGCCACATCTCTCCTCCATGATATGGCGCATGTTATAACGGAATATGCCGCCGGGTCACTGAGAAGATGCAGCCAGGATGGAGTCAGGAACACACAGACTAATGGAAGCGTTCCAGCATGGAAACCCTCCTGAAAACTCTGCAGGGGACCACAATAAAGTTGGGGGTGAGGCATGAGGGGGACCCAGCAGCCAGCTCTGGGCCTTGGGGAAATTGCCCAGTTTGCCCCAATGGAAGCCCCGCCCCAACCCCCGTAATAACCAAGGTAACACCTCACCTCAGCCTGCGTCAGCTGTACTCTGAGCTTCTCCACCTCTTCCCGCAGCTCCCTAATAATCCTGGCGTTGGGGTCCTCATTCACCACGGCGTGGTTGACTATGTTCTTGGCCCTGTCGGCGTAGCGCAGCGTGGAGAGGGTCTCGTCGTAGTTATCAGCGGCGGGGCTGACTGTAGCCACCATCGCCGTCTTGCTGTTCCCTCCCAAACTGTCCTGCAATGAAACCAAAAGACAGAAGTTTAGTAATACGACGGGGCAAAGATCTGGACAGAACACAAGAAATGTATTATATGGGTGTCTAACTTGGGTCTAACGCGTCAAGTATGTAGAAAAGGAATTAATATAATCAGCATGATCCAAAGCAACATGCTCATAAGCCTATTCATATAATGCCACCTGTTTGATATGAAGTTTCACTTTCAATACAAGCCTGTAATCAGCCATTACCTTGGCTGAATTAATTTATTTGTAACTTGCACAGGTGGCTGTACCGATATGCAAAATTACTGTGAAGAAAAACTATAGCTTTTTATAAATTCAGAATTTTTAAGTCTTAATTATTTAGCTAGTGTTCGTCAATTGTGAAATCTTTCCTCAACCTGATTTACATTCTGAAATGTATCACAAGTGATGACATCTTTAGTTTGTTTCTGGGAATTCTGAAGACCGTGAAAAAAAAATAATGCTTGGTCTCCCAGAATCCTCTGGGAGGAGGATTCCACATAGCTAATCAGCCTGGGCTAAGCATCATTGACAGGGTGGGGTAACATACCAATATTCAGTGTGTGGGGAGTGGGTGCGTCTTATATTCTAAATGTACGGTATTTTGGCCCCCATAATATACTTACCGGATCCTGCCGCCGCAATCCTCTCCTCCTCCGTCTGACTGAGGTAATCCGAGGATCCCAGCCGTCATCCAGGATCATGCTCTTCAGTGTCCCAGCCAATGGCTCCTCTTTGCTGCAGTCTCATATGCAGACTGCAGCCTTGCCGACATCCTCCATAGTTACAGCGTCCTCTTAGTTACAGTGTCCCCTTCTGTGTGACGAGCGGCGCACGTGCACCTGATGTCATGCATGACCCCGGCTGCTTTACACAGCCATTTTCACACAGTAGGGGGCACTGTAACTAAGAAGAGGACGCTGTAACTATGGAGGATGTCGGCGGGGTGGTAGCCCGTGTACACCGCAAGGCTGCAGTCTGCATACAAGACTACAGCGAAGAGGAGCTGGCGGCTGGGACAATGAACAGCGTGATCCTTCCTGGGACCCTCGGATGACTGCAGTCAGATGGCGGAGGAGAGAATTGTGGCAACAGGATCAGGTGAGATGCAGCAGGGGTTAGTCAGTGAAGTGTAGTGTAGTTTGGGTTGGATGGAGGGGTTAGCCAGTGTAGTGTAGTTTGGGTTGGCTGCAGGGGTTAGTCAGTGAAGTGTAGTGTAGTTTGGGTTAGCTGGAGGGGTTGGCCAGTGTAGTGTAGTGTAGTGTAGTGTAGTTTGGGTTGGCTGGAGGGGTTGGTCAGTGAAGTGTAGTGTAGTGTAGTTTGGGTTGGCTGCAGGGGTTAGTTAGTGAAGTGTAGTGTAGTGTAGTTTGGGTTGGCTGCAGGGGTTAGTTAGTGAAGTGTAGAGTATTTTCGGTTGGCTGCAGGGGTTAGCTAGTGAAGTGTAGTGTAGTTTGGGTTGGCTGCAGGGGTTAGCTAGTGAAGTGTAGTTTGGGTTGGCTGCAGGGGTTAGTTGGTGAAGTGTAGTGTAGTTTGGGTTGGCTGCACGGGTTAGTTAGTGAAGTTTAGTGTCGTTTGGGTTGGCTGCACGGGTTAGTTAGTGAAGTGTAGTGTAGTTTGGGTTGGCTGCAGGGGTTAGTTAGTGAAGTGTAGTATAGTTTGGGTTGGCTGCAGGGGTTAGTTAGTGAAGTGTAGTATAGTTTGGGTTGGCTGCACGGGTTAGTTAGTGAAGTGTTGTGTAGTTTGGGTTGGCTGCAGGGGCGATTGGTCTGGGATCACTACCAGACTGTTGCAAGCAGCGTTTTGGGACCACTCCTATATCAGGAGCGCCGGCGACCGGCAAGTGCTGCCAAAGTGCGCCTAGTGTGTCCCAGCCCTAAAGCAAGACAGAACGGAAAGCAAACCACTTACTTTCAGCAGCCATGTTAACACGGAGTCCCGATACGGAACAAACTTATTCTTATTCTTCCCAGCTCCTTGGTCGGCCAGGGCTGAGATGACCAGGCCCAGCGTGGTGAGGGACCTGCCGGGAAAGACAGGTGCATATTAAAAGGAAACAAATGCTGTGTTTACTTACAGATTAACTTCATTCCTAAAGGAAACTTAAAGTGACAGTGATATGGAGGCCGTCATGTTAATTTACTTTTAAATAATACCAGTTGCCTGGCAGCCCTGCTGATCTGTTGGGCTGCAGTAGTGTCTGAATAGCACCAAAAACAAGCATGCAGCTAATCCAGTCACACTTCAGCAAGAGTGCCTGTTGCATGCTTGTTCAGGGTCTGTGGTTACAAGAATTAGAAAAAGAGGATCAGCAAGACAGCCAGGCAATCTGCATTGTTTAAAAGGAAATAAGCATGTCAGCCGCCATATGCCTCTCACCTCAGGATCCCTATAAAGTAAACCCGAGGTGAGAGGGATATGGAGGCTGCCAAATGTGTTATATAGGAATTAAGGGGGATGAGGGAGTGTTAACTTACCCATGCTACTATCTGCTTTAATGAGCTTCAATTGCTTCCCACGTTTCGTTCCAAGTCGCGTCATGTGACTACCAAGCTTCCTCCTTCCGGGTTGAAGGAGGAAGCGTGGTAGTCACGTGACGCGACTTGGCACGCAACGTGGGACTCATTAAAGCAGACGGCAGCATGGGTAAGTTTACATTCCTCCCCCCCCCCCCCCCCCCAAAGTGCTTTAATTAACATTTCAAAGAGAACCCGAGGCGGATGTATTAAATATTAAGAGGACACAGAGGCATGTTCTGAGCACAATGACATGCCTATGTAACTATTGCTTCCCCCCCCCCGGGTCGCCAGGCTAGCGATAATCTGCTTGTCGCTAGCATAATATTTACCTCTCAGCCTGTCAACTTTTACAAGCATCGCCTCCCCCGCCTCCTCCATAGCGTAACTCCCCCCGCCGCTCTCCGCCTCCCTAGCTTCCTCCAATCAGAAGCCAAGCCACAACCCAGGAAGTACTGTGTACCAGGCCCAATGGTGGCTCTACAGTATAAACCTCCTCCCCCCCAGTATAAAAGGATCCCCACTTAGTGCCCATGATTCCTGGCGGGCACTAGTACCAGGCCTGTGTGTGACATCACACATGCACCTGGCACCTAGTGGTACAGGCGCTCTTGGTAATGGCAGAGTGGGCCAGGAATTACACAAGCGGACAGGTGAGATTTTAAAACGCTGCACACAGGCACACTGACTGTGTACCCGTTACTGATCTGCACCCAATCGAGCACTTGGGATCAAGATTTTCCAGCATGTCTGGATTCTTTCGACCTATTTGGGCCCAAAATCGATCAAAAGAATCGGGAAGACCTGTTGTGGAACCGATTTTCCTCCAATTCAATAAGATTATTGAATCAGAAGGCCAATCAGCCTGCAATATCGCCTGATGTGTGGCCACCTTCAGACATCGATCAGTGTGTGTACACAGCCCTCCATGTAACCGTCCTCTCCCTCCGCACACAGCAGGTTTGTCACTCACTTGTTAATATTGCTCCCTTCTTTCAGCCGCTCCCCGGCAGCGCCAGTCTTTGTGGCTCTCTCGCTGCCGGCTAAATCCACCAGACTCAGCTTACTGACTTTCTCACCTGAGGTCTGGAAAATACAAAAGCAAATACAATGGAGAACAGATTACTGGAACAGATTGACAGAAACACTCCATCATCAATTATGTATAATGCAGAGGGGAAGCCCATATCAGCAATATGGCCCATTATCTCTGTCAGTTTCCTGTAAACACTCATAACATGTGGGATAGAATACAGCTTATTAGCTGTATTGGGGACGTTAAGTCCCTAAAAGGCCCAGCACTGATGAGCACCGGTGGTGAGGAGTGGGTGTCTCTTTCACTGCCTCCTATTCCTTCACTTCTACCTACTTTGTTGTTTAAAGTGGACCTCTGCTGTAAAATCCAAACTGAAGAGCTAGAAATACACTTACTATGACTGTTCTCATCATTAACCACTTAACCCCAGTGACCAGACAATTTTTTTTTTACAATTCAGTGCTCTGCAACTTTAATGGCTTGCTGCAGAACCATACAAATTAGCACACAAATGAATTCCCCCCCACTCCCACATGTTCCTGCCCACCAGCAGAACTTTCTGTTGGTGGGCTCCGATTGCTGCTACAGAGTTGTTGTTATTTGTAATTTAAATTTTAAATAAATTTGTCTATTTTACATTTTATTTCCCCACCGCGTTAGGCGGTCGTAAGGTGTTCAGTAACCAGCACCTATTTAGTAGGAGACCTTGGGCATAACTCTCTAACACTGCTACTGCCTATAGAGCGTGTCCTGGTGGCTGCAGCACGGGTGGTTTGAGTCCACCAGGAGAAACCGCGAAATAAAATGTTCAGAGTCTGTGTCTATAGCTAGTTTAAAACGGGCACATCCTGGAACAGTACAAGATTATTGCTGTGTTTGTAGTTTTTACAAAGTGAGGAAGGGGATCACTCATTAAGAAGACACACTGATGTAGAGGAGTGGAGGAAGCATCCATTACTGGCCGGATGGCTGTTGAGGAGGAAACCACAATATAGACTGTCACATCCAGTCGTGTCAGCCTGGAAAGCACAAATAAAACCTCACAGTATGTTCTAGTACCTCTCTTTATACAGCTTTTCCCCAGATTCTTAAGCTTCATACATACGCTAGATCAGGGGTCTTAAACTCGCGGCCCGCGGGCCATTTGCGGCCCTCGATACAATATTTTGTGGCCCGCGCCGGCAAAAGAGACACGGAAGCGAACTATTTGCCTATTTTACCTTTCGCTTCAGTACTCCAAAGTAATCCGCCGCATCCCAGCCGCTAAACGAGGGCTGCAGAGCCCCCAAATCCCCCGGGCAAACATCAACAACTGCGCTGAGGGGCAGAGCTTCCAGCTGTAGCTCTGCCCCTCCTGACGTCAATCGCCGCACGGATCGCTGCCTCTCCCCGCCCCTCTCTGTGAAGGAAGAGTGAGAGGGGCGGACAGAGGCGTCGATCCGCCGCGATTGACGTCAGGAGGGGCAGAGCTGAAGCTGGAAGCTCTGCCCCTTCCAGGAAATGCTGGCGGATTGCCCCCGGGCGATTTGGGGGCTCTGCAGCCCTCGTTTTGTGGCGGGACATGGCGGATTACTTGTAATGGGAGCACTGAAGCAAACTCCCTTATGCGGCCCAGCCTCATCCTGACTTTGCCTCCTGCGGCCCCCAGGTAAATTGAGTTTGAGACCCCTGCGCTAGATGGTTCATGGCCAAAGCGATCGGCCGGGCCTGCCACTGCTGAGAATCTAACGTGTGTACAGTAGCCCCGATCCGTGTCAATGTATCACCATGGAAGATCAACTCAGCCGAGGGCAATGCTCTCCTAATCACCCCGCCCGCTACATCCTGCATCCCTGGCCCAACTCTCCCTTCCATAGCAACAGCCTCTCCCTTCCATAGCAACAGAACACATCACTTGCCTGGAGGCGGGCTATGTGTCTGTACAGCATCAGGCCCTGACCGGTCACCCGAGCGATTGACTTAAGGCGCCAGTCCTCGTATATGTGGATGAGGCATAAGCCTGTCATCATTGCACCAAAATTGGTCGCATGTATAGATCGGACATGCTGGAAAATCTTGGGACAACATGCTTCATCGGGGGAGCGGCAATAACAGCGTGCGACAACCGTGAACAATAAAAGCAACAGAAACCCAGCCTCTATCCCCCCTAATGTCTTATGTCCCCCCCCCCCCCCCCACCCTCAGGTGCCCGTGCAGTTATTCTTTGCCTGCTGCCGTCCCCGTGCGTGAGCCTGGTGACACGCTGACGTTCAGTGGGAGAGGAGACGGCGCACGGCGATGATGGGCTGTATTCCGTGGTACAGCCGCTGGTTGCTTGTTGCTTCATTGGACGCCGATCTCCATGAGCATATATATTTTTTAGCCTATGTGTTTTTATGGGGATCTTTTTATAATAAAAAGCATTTTTTACTGGAACTTGAAGCTGGGCCTATAACTTTGCGGGACCGGACGGACAAACGTGGAGAAGTACTTCAAGCACTGATGAGCTAAAGTACAAGTATTGTGACGTGAGTGCATACCCAGGAGGGGGGGGGGGGGGGGGTGTACGACTGTCAATCCTATTGGTGGGCACGTCCCGGTGTAGCGCAAGGAGTGGTGATAAGGGTCCATTTTAGAAAACGGTATTCAGCACTATGTGCGGTTTTCTAAATACATTCCAGGGTTGATCAGTGTACCTCTGTGGTGGGGACACATGATACTTCTGTAGTTGGGGGTCACGTGACTGAAGAGCGCGGTGTGCTTGGCTAACATTTGTGTATCAGAGAGACAGTGACTGTTTGAGCTGCGAGCCCCTGGTTAATGGTTTTCCCATTTGGAGCCCAATCTTTTTCCTTAGGACATACCTGACTAACGGTACATGGGGTGCGTATGTGATGTCCCACCCCCACGTGCTATAACACCAGCACCGATGTGGGGGCACAAATGCGGAAATAGGAGGACGGTGGCAGCAGCTAAATTACAACTGCATGGGGGATGTGGGTAATGTCATAAAACATTAGGGGGCCAAAAGCCGGGGGTAGCGAGGTGGCGTAACAAGCATGATTGCCGCAAGATTTCATGCTGACCTCGATTGGGATTTAGCCTGCAGTTTATGGGGGTGCTGGTTTGAAACAAAAGAAAAAGATAAAAAGAGAAGAAACATAGGAGTGGCACAGTGATGCCAGCCTCTGCACATTGCCATAGATAGGCAGAGCACTGGGCACTGGTTTATTTAGCCATCAACAACTGCCAACCGCAGAGCACAAACATGACGGGCTCAGCCTGTGATGAGAGCAGAGGAGATTATTTACACTACACAGTGCCCACTAATCCAGGCCCCTGACAAGCCGGTGACATTTATAATGTACACACTGCACAGACTGACTTTCTTCTGTACATGTGATGACAGCTCCGGCCTGTAATGAGAATCTGCCTCTCTAATCGCCAATGTTTACATCTCCCAGAACAAACAAGAGGCCACTTCTAATTAGGACAAAAAGCTCACTTTCCGCTGCTACAGGGAAGCAGTTGTTATAATGAGGAGGCAATGCTTGTCTTGTTGGTTCAAAAAGTGTGCTTGGATGTGGTGTGCGCTGAGGTGGCGAAGGAGGCCAAATAGGTTTTCTTCCATTAAAAGGAAGAGTATAGTATTATTATTATTTTGCTCAATAAAATGGACCTAAACTCGTGCACAGGACAGAAGGAAAACAAGGAGAAATGCACCCTGTATGTGTTTAGCCTGTCCGATTCCCCCTCATCTGTCACTAATCACAACTGTAATTTGATCTCTCAGCTGTGTCAGCTGGCTGCCTCGGCAGAGCAACTAAGTTGTAAATACAGGATGTTAACAATAGGTCTGCTTTTATGAAAGCAGAAAGTAGACACTGCAGATTTATTGCAGGAATAATATCAGCTGTAACAAAGGCATGTTTTTCTTTAAGGGTTTTTATGCTGTTGCTTATTTTTTTAGAGCAGAGGAAGTTCTGTGTTCAGGTCCGCTCTAAAGTTTAAAATAAGCATTTTAAATATACACATTATTTTGCTACTTTGCTATTGTAGCTTCAGTTTTTTATTGGTATAAATATGGCCAGTTAGCCTCCAGTAACTGGCCATGTTTATACTTCAGAATAAACTCCTTAAAGCAAGCCTGAACTGAAAAATAAAAGTAAAAACATACACACATCATACTTCCCTCCCGCGTAGTCCGCTTATCAATCTCTTTCTCCTCTGTCCTGTTTGCCCACTGTGAGCGATGGAATTCTCAGTCCTCCATTTTAAAAATGGCAATGTAACCGCTTCCAGGTCAGCAGCCCGTTAGCCAGTAATATCGCTTGAGCCGTAGGGGAAACATGGATATTTCATTGCACATCAGTTGTCCTTTCAGATATAACTGACAGCAACTGATAAAGGGAAAAAGGCCGCAAGAGCCCTTTTATACTTAATGCGTTGGTATGCGTTGCTTTTCTTTCTCCATAGCAGTGCATTGTGAAATCGCTTCAGATTTTCAGTATATAGTGTTAAAAAGGCCATAGGGAAACATGGACCCTGGACTGAACATCAGTTGTCCTTTCAGATAACACTGATTAAATGTAAAAGGATCCTAATGCTGGGAATACACGGTTCATTTTTGAGCCATTTAGATGGCTTGAAAGATCATTTCCGACATGTCCGATCTCCCGCTCGATCATTTCGCCGCTCGATTTGTGATACAAGTGAATGGAAAAAGATAAGAAAAACGAGCAGAAAATAAGCAAATTGATTGCAAAATCGAGTGGTGAATCAACCGAACGGGAGAATCAAGCGGCAGAAACGGCATAAGGCTTCCATCTTCTGGAGAGAAAAGTCCGACTTGATCTTGTCAGAACTGGAAGGAATGGTGGTACGCAGAAAATGGTGAGCTTGTGAGAAGAACGGATAGCAAGGTAAGTATGTGATATTCCTTTGCAGGTACATCGTGTTTTTATTTAAAATCATTTTACTCGGATCAGTTACCCTTTGTACATGTAATATGCTTTTTGTAAGCCTTAAATGAATTTGCTCCATTTTTGACTGCTATAAATATAGTCTTATCCAACTGACCCCCCCCCCCCCCAAATTAAAGGGAGCAAGTTCTCAAAGCAATCTTGTCGATAGAAATAGATGCTTCAACTGGATTATTTGTGTGACAGTAAATGGTAAAGAGGGGTACAATTTAAGTGACGCTTTAGAACAGAAACTTGCACTAAGGACTGACCTCCTCAAAACTGCACTACAGGATACCCAAGCAGTTTGGGGTGACCCAAAACTACTAGGAAAGTATAGGCTAGAAAATAGACTATAAAAGATCGAAAAGCTCTCCTACTAAAAAGCAAGCCCAGTGTAGCTTTCCTTCTAACAGAAGGTGCTTTTAAGTGTGCAACAGTGGTTACCCACAATGCACCACTGTTGAATATCCAAATTATCTCTTTACTGCCCTGTGAGGTAGAAACGCTCTAGGGTCCATTCACACTTAAGCAATTAGCGAGCGCTTACTGCTAATCGCTAGCGATCACTGGTGCTTTTTAAAGACACTGAAGCGAAAAAAAATGATGATATAATGAATTAGTTGTGTAGTACGGATAACTACTAGAACATTAGTAGCAAATAAAATATTCCCATATTTTTATTTTTAGTTATACAGTGTTTTTTTTATAACATTGCATAATTCTCTAATATTTGCAGTTTACACACTACTCAGTATTCTATATGATTTTACAGAGCAGGCCAGTGAACTATTGAATTGTCCTCTGGAGAGAAAAATAAAATACAGTGACTGAGTTGAAATAACAAGCTTCAGAAGACAGAGCTCTCTGTGACTTGGTGGATCTCAATGGTTCTTTTGCACAGATAAAAACTGGAGTTTCTTAACTCTTCCTGTACTGGAAACAATATTAGACTTATTTCTCTGCTCCTAATGTTTTATTTCTTAGCTTTACTACACATACAAATCATATTTTTTTTTTGCTTCAGTGTCTCTTTAAAGTGCTAGCGCAATGTTAACTACATGGCAGTAATCTCACTTCCGCGATACGCGATTAGTGCTAAGTGTAAAAGGCACTACATGCAGCCTTTAGCTTTTTTGAGCCATCACAATTGCAATGTATTTAAATTACGAATCGCTAGCGCTTTGTGATTTTAAGTATGAACAGGGCCTTACACCATTTTCCTGCCTCAGGCAGGGAACACACTACATGCGTGAACGGCAAAATGCGCACGATTTTAGAGGCTATTGAAATTAATAGCCTAGCACAAGAAACGCTGTGCCGCATGCGTTTGTGTGCGTTTGCGTTTTTTTCCGCGTTTTCTAAACGCACAGTTTTCTGCTTTTTCCCCCGCACGTTGCATGGCAGTACATGCCATGCAAACGCATAAACGCGGAAACGCACGCGGAAAAACGCACGCATTAGACGCGACCGAAAAACCCGATGGAAACCTAAGAAACGCAGGGGAAAACTGCCCTGCAAGCGTGTTCCCTGCCTCAAGCCACTGTTTGCAGCACAGAAGTTGTGAAGTAAAGCTGCCCGTGTCCTTAGAACTGTGAGTTTAGTCCTTCCCTTACTATATTACACTCGGGGGCCCTAAAAAAAGGAAAACCCTTCTAGTTCTTAAAGGAGTACTATCGATTGAAACTACTTTTTTTTTTAATACTGTATATTAGTGTACACATTACCACTAGTGCTAGGGGCACTTTATTTATTCACCCAGGTCTCTCTCTTGCTATCCCTGCTTAAAAATGCATTTCTCACACAGCTCATAGTAGTTTGGATCACCCTGAGCTGCTTGGTTACTCTGTCACACAGCTCACAAATATATTTCACTGTGTCACTCACAGCATGCAGCAGACATGAGGAGAAATAGGCTGATCTGAGGTGGTAACAGGTAACTAAATGAGCTGGAATATTGCTGGAATATAACTAGCTATAAACAATAGTCTGTGTTTACACTCAGTCTGGCTGCCTGCTTGTGGTGATTCACTCCAGGCTGCATCCACTTTACAAGCTGCTGAGAGGGGCAGACCACTGTTTACAATTAGCATTATTAGTATCTTTATCAGTCAAGAGAAGCAAAGATAATAATCACACATTGCTAGAATCTTTAACCCCTTACCACCATATCAATAAGATTCTTTCAGCAAGGTGATAATTAAACTATAAACTGAGGAGTTGATAGCAACTCCCCTGTGCAGACATGGGCTTAGCCCTCTGGGAGCCCTCAGCATATAGATACATTTGTATCAAACACTGACGGCCAAAACTGAGGGAGGATTTTACAGCTGAGAGGAACAGCTGTGTGAGGAATCAAATTGCTCCTAGTACTTGTCCTAATGTGTGCTACAACATACAGCATTTAAAAATAAATGCATACATCGATAGTATTCCTTTAAGCATGCACAGCTGGTAAGGTTAATAAGCTTCCACCCTCCTTATCTAATAAATGGGCGGCTCATAACAGCAGCCCTACAGATGTAAGGGAGGAATCCCAAGCAGCCCAACACACATAATCTGGACAGCATTCCAGCCTGGGCTGCCAGCCTATTAATCAGCTGCAGGATAAGTGGCCTTGTAAGCTGTGAGGAGGAAGTGGGGGGGCCCCAATAAAGTGTCGGACAAAGGCGGGGAGATATTTATGGCTGAGGGACAGAGGTCACTGTGTGCAGATGGAAAGGAAGCAGATGACACTCAGATGTTCCTCAGTAACAGCATGTGTCTGTTTCAGCCAGAAGACTCTCTGTACAGTAATCTAATCATCTGAAGAGTGATAGATGTGCCACAGAAGTATCTGAGCGGGATGACAATGCGATGCACTCATACTGCGGCGCGCATGGAATCACCCTGCAAACGCAGCCGCAGGGATAGCGATCTCCGGCACTGCGAACGTGGCTGCCCGGGAACGGAGACTGCCAGACAACAACTCTCCAGACTAACATAAATAGAAGCATTTAATCCAGGTATAGCTTCATTCAATGTAATGGACGGTACTTATCCGTTAGCCGGGCGCATCCTCTAGGTGGCGACAAAACTCCACCAGAGTTACAGCTTTCCCTACTATCCATGTCGGCCTGGAGGGGGAATAGTAATTAGCGCCACCTGCCGGATGCGCCCGGCTAACGGATAAGTACCTAATGGACTTGGAAATAAAGCCAGCAGAAGTACTTCAATCTGTGTCTGGCTGAGATAACCAGTCAAACAACTGGCAGGACAGAATTATGAATATTTTAGAAGGTTATAGAACTGTAGTGAAAATAACGTGACAAATATATTGCTTATTGTTTTTACAATATTTATTTATAAATGATTTAGTCAGTGTTTACTGGCTTCTGGTTTCTCAGAATGCTCTGAGAGGAGAATTCTGCATAACTAAACATCTAGGCCAGTGTTTCTCAAACCTGTCCTTGTGACCTCCCCCCCCCCCCCAATTGTGCATGTTTTGCAGGCAACCTCACCTATGCACAGGTGGGGTAATTAGTGTCTCAGCTATGCAGATTCCAGGTAACAGACACTAATTACCCCACCTGTGCATAGGTGAGGTCGCCTGCAAAACATGCACAGTTGGGGAGTCACGAGGAAAGGTTTGAGAAACTCTGGACTAGGCTAAGCATCAATTGAGGGTGGGGCTAAATACAATTATACAGATACAGGAAGTGTTTCTGATACTGAAACCAGGAGTACTGAAAGTTCTATGAACTGCGGGAGATACTGCTTACTTGGCAGTTGGACACAACGGTTATTAATTCCTTTTTAATAATAATTCCTTTTTTATATAGAACTTTTCTCCTGTCAGACTCAAAGCGCTTGAGAGGCAACCACTAGAGCGCACTCAGTAGGCAGTAGCAGTGTTAGGGAGTCTTGCCCAAAGAACTCGTTACTGAATAGGTGCTGGCTTACTGAGTGGAAGAGCCGAGATTTGAACCCAGGTTTCCTACATCAGAGGCAGAGCCCTTAACCATTACACTATTTCCCACAATGGCTGCAGGCAACTGTCAGTGCCATGGTCCTGACATCACACTGGGAGCGGTTTAATCACAATATCAGTCATGCAGGTGCCCCTGATGATGTATTTGAGAAAACGTTCTCCTGATAAAGGAGAAATTGGCTACTGATTGGGAAGAAGTTCAATCCTGGGTTGAAGCTCTTTAGAGTTTTCCTCTGGAATTTTATTTTTATAAGAGCCCCACTTACCTAAACCTTGCAGTCTGTTAAGCGAAGGCAATGTGGGGATGCCTCCAGAAAGGCCCATTTCCACTACTGCAGAATACTGCATCTGAGTCGCAGGGGAAACGCTGCCTATTCCATCAATGGCATGCCATCTGAATCCTATACTGATGCGATTCTGGACAGCATGCTGCAGTTTACATGCATAGCACAGCTATAAAGATTCAGGTACAGCTTCGCAGCAGCACAGGTGCCGTGTCATTCAGAAACTGAGCCCACTCCCAAGTGGAAATAGACCCTTGATTCTGGGACACAAACAAAATGATGCTGTATGACATCAAAGCAGAATATTCACCGGGAAGATTGTGACATTCTGCAGGGTTAGGAGCCTCTGAACACACAGCCAGGAAATGAAAATTCTCTTTAAATATGTACTTTATTTAATCAGTTTCTTTGGCAGTTTGTCTTGAGCTCTGCTTAAAGAGATACTTGAAGATAACCTGAACTGAAAATTAAAAGTCAAAATAAACATACACAGGTCATACTTACCTCCTGTGTAGTCTACTCCGCAATCTCTTTCTCCTCTCCTGCATCCCATTTGTCCACTGTGATCGATGGAATTCTCCGTCCTCCATTTTCAAAATGGTCATTACACCATAACAGCTTTCTGGTCAGCACACAGTTAAACTGTAACATCGCCCACTTAAGCCATAGGGAAACATGGACACATCAGTTCTCCTCTCAGTTGTAACTGACAGCAACTGATATATTTCAGTTCTGACAAAATCTTGTCAGAACGGGAAGGGATTATTGTCAGAAGAAAATGCTGAGCTTCTGAGAGGAACTGATGGCGAGGTAACTATGTAATGTTCATTTGAAGTTATCTCATGTGTTTATTTTAAAGAGTAACTGTTAGCCCCAAAAATGAAATTTAAATCTCTATTGCAATGTTTTATTTACTTTTTAAGGGAGCCAAAAAGGCAATGCAGAAGTTAAAAATCAATCTAATTTTTTTTACTATGTAGCCTTTTCCCCAGGACGCAAAGCCGCATAACAGATACTGCTGAGCATGCAGAGCATGCCCATGTCTGCCCGACCCCCCTCTCCCCCCCAGGACCAGGTGCCGATATATTCTCACCCCAAACAGCTGACACAGAGAGAGAGCGGGAGCGGAGTACATCTACACACTTCCAGCGCCGCCACCGCAGAGCAGCCGCAGCCGAGTCACATGTGAGAGAATCACGAGCAGGAGAGAGATGCACGGCGGCGGCTGCTCTGCGGTGGCGGCGCTGGAAGTGTGTAGATGTACTCCGCTCCCGCTCTCTCTCCGTGTCAGCTGTTTGGGGTGAGAATATATCGGGTCCTGGGGGGGGAGAGGGGGGGTCGGGCAGACATAGGCATGCTCTGCATGCTCATCAGTATCTGTTATGCGGCTTTGCGTCCTCCTTAGGAGCTTGGGGAAAAGGCTACATAGTAAAAAAAATTAGATTGATTTTTAACTTCTGCATTGCCTTTTTGGCTCCCTTAAAAAGTAAATAAAACATTGCAATAGCGATTTAAATTTCATTTTTGGGGCTAACAGTTACTCTTTAAATAATTTTACTCAGTACAGGTTCCCTTTAAAGCAGACCCAAAATCAAAAAATAACTATAACAAGTGTCTATATATTTTATCTAAAGTTTAGATAATTTACACAACAAATCTAGCTGCAAACAGCTTTAACTGTTTAGGATTATGTATTGCTGTGTTACAATGTTTTGTTTGTCACATGGTCACAGGGAAGCCGATAGCCTCTCCAGCCCTCAGCCTGTGACATTCAGTCTCTTCTTCCCTCCTCCCCTCTGCCTCTGAAATCTCTGGCTAGTAACCTCCTCCTCCTGTCCAGACTGAGCTCCCATAAGCCTTTGCTACAGTGCCAAGGCACTCTGAAAAAGCTGTGGGCGAGGCTTGTTTAGTTTATAGGGAATGAGAATATTAAAAGAAAAAAGTATTTGGCTTGAGGAATGCCCCATAAACTATATGAAAGGAAAACCATTATGCAATGAGTAAAATTTTATCTCGGATCCACTTTAAGTAGAAAGAGGTCTGCTGCTCAAACCACATAAAAAACTATTATCGAAACCAGGGAGTCAACCAGCAGTACACCGATCCCCAAGGGGGGCATACTCACTTAGAATAAAGGTAGCCGGTTCTCCACGTGAATTTGGGATTTTAGCGTAATGTATTGCATGGTATCATAGCCACAAAATAGCATAACGTTTCGGCACGCAAGCCTTTGTCAACGGCATTTGACAGCTTTGTAGCTATGATACCATGCAATAAATTACGCTAAAATCAAAAATCCAGGTGGAGACCCGGCTACCTTTATTCTTCTAAAGAGATACTTTAGCCATGTTTTAAAAATCATTTTTACTCACCTGGGGCTTTACCTGCCCCCTGCAGCAGTCCCGTGCCCTCGCAGTCACTCACTGCTGCTCCAGTCCCCCGCCGCCAGCTAGTTGCGTTTTCGCCGACAGGCTTACTGCGCAGGCCTGGCCACGCGTAGCCTTCTTCGAGTTCCTATTCGCAAGAAGGCTTCACGTGGCCAGGCCTGACAGCAAAAACAAAACTAGAGGGGGGAGACCAGAAAATCCGTGAGTGACTGCGAGGGCACGGGACGGCTGCAGGAGGCTGGTAGAAGCCCCAGGAAAGTAAAACTGATTTTTTTTAAGCATGGCTTAAAGAGAAACCATGACCAAGAATTGAACTTCATCCCAATCAGTAGCGGATAGCCCATTTTACATGAGAAATCTATTCCTTTTCACAAATGAATCATCAGGGGGCGCTGTATGGCTGATATTGTGGTGAAATCCCTCCCACAGGAAACCGTGAGGACCATTTTCCTGGCAGTTTCCTGTCTGTGAACCTCATTGCATTGTGGGAAATAGCCATTTACAGCTGTTTACAACTGCCAAAAAAAAGCAAGCAGCTTCTCCTTCCACTGACATCACCTGCCAGCAGTAAAAATGTCACCATGTGATAAATGTCAGAATCTAAATCAGGGAGAGGAAAGATTTTACAATGGGCAAACACTGACTAAATCATTTATACATAATTATTGTAAAAATGAAGCACTTTTTTATTACACAATTTTCACTGGAGTTCCTCTTTAAGTATCCCTTTAAAAATTATAAAAGGGCTGTTAAACAGGGAAGCTTACGCAAAGATATACGTGCATAATATGACCACACAAAGGGCATCAGATGTGCCCAGGTGCTCTGGAAATAACCATCACAAGAAACTTCACCTTGGAGCTTGGATGATGCTGGCAGGCAGGTGCCCATACATCAGATGATGTATGGGCAGATCGACCAAGAGTCTGACCGGAGAGCGATCTGTCAGCTGCCCATAAACCGCAGGCCAAAAAAAAAAGGTTGTCCCACCCAAGATAGTTATTTCACTTTTTGGGATGTGGTGGGGGTGGGGGAGTCTATTCTCCTGAGAGCTTCTTACACATCTTAGGACACCCAATGCCAGTGTGGGAGGAGTATGCAAGTGATCCTTGCCAAACAGATGGATTCTTAGATGAATGCCTTTATCTGGATAAGGCCACATTGGATGGCATACTGTAAATAGCAGGATTAGGGACATTGCTGGTGAGATCACTTCACTGGAGTTCTGCCATTGCAATGAGAAAGGGGGTCCCCCACCCTTGCCAGTCTGTAACGGATTTTACATTATTGAGGACAACGTGAAGAAGCAGAGTACCCAAAAATTGGGCAGGAATAGCAATATACCAAGGTAAATGGGAAAAGGAAACCACTGTTGTGAGTTTTTTTTTTTTCATCCCTCCCATAACACAGGTGATCAGGAGCCAATCAAAATCGCTCCTCATTCATTCCAGAAGGTGTCAACTGTCAAAGTACACAAGAATGGTGGAGTACAAATTTACTATGCATCAGAAACTAGCTTTGAAAGACAAGCCATATATTGTAATATGCATGGTCCTGAAGCATCTGCTAGTAAAAGAAACAAATGAGATAGGAAGAAGGTGAGGCTGCTTACCCCTGACTGCACATCTGTGATGGTGTGAGTGAGGATGATATTGAAGACGGCGTGCGATCGGCTGCTCTCCTCGTTCATGTTGGTGGCGGCCACTGTGCGGGACTTGTTCCCTTCCGACATAAGAGATTCTATGTCCTGAAACATAGATACGTTAAAACATTTTGAGGCAAGTTTCACTGGCACAACGATATAAAATCCCCACAATTCCCATACTACAAGCTGCACTGAGCAGCGCTCATGTTGATCACCGATCTGATTTTAGCGCTTATGAAATATCATATGATCGCACCTTATAACTGGCGACGGCCAGCTTGGAAAGGCCATCCACATAAGGACCCAGAACCTTGTGCTCCCGGACCTTGAGGGACTGCCGGCTCCTGAGGGGAAGGATGAGAGCAGAGTTAGGAGAAATGTAAATATACAAAGTTAGAGAACACATGCAGGGCTGTTTCCGATGCTGTGACTAGTTTGTACGTGCCTGAGTGTGTACGGCGCTGCAAGTTACAATATAAACAATCAGATCAATGCTGCTCCCCCTGCTGCCCATATGTACACCAGCTTCACATAGATTGGTGCTGCCAGCGTACATAGAATAAAACTGCTGGGAAATTTGGGCGCAGGGCAAAGTCAAAAAACGGCTCACCCTGCTCCTGCAAATGTCCTGGTGGCGTTAATTACCATTACCCCTTCCCAGCCTGGGCCATGGACTGTGGGGTAAGACATAATTCGGTTTTTATAGTAATTTGTGTTCCGTCTTTTGATCGCACCCAAATTACAGTTTGAGCGCAATTCCCATTACGGCCTATGGCGGCGCTTGGTTCACTGAAATCTCTGGTGCGGTTTTACTTGATTCGGTGCTGCCATGCCTCCACCTCCCGTAGCATTACAAATAGGAGTACTGGAGTGGGAGGGGGAAGAGCAGAGAATGGAAGGCAGATGCAGGTAGCGGTTACACAAGCATTTCATGCACCACTGGCAAGGCATGCATTTGCTGAGTGGCCCTCAGTACCAATAAATATTAAAAATGTGACTGTAGCAATGCACAGCAGTTCCACTGGAGGGTGTAGATCAGACATGTCCATAGTCCGGCCCAGGGGCCAAATGCGGCCAGCCGAGCCTTTTCTGGTGGCCCCTAAAGTTCACGAGAGTTGATTATTCCGTACAGCCAGCAGGTTGTAGTTGCAGTGCCACATGCAGGGGTCACCTTGTGTCACCAGTCTACCTCCCCCTTTGCTCGCCTGTAAGTTATCTGCCACCACTGTAGCAGTAACAGCCACTGATTAGCAGCCCCACTGTACTAACTGCACACTGAATATGGATTATTTCCCATGGATTAATGCCATTAGATACAAACAGGATGTATCTAATGGCATTCCGCAAAAATTGTCTGCAAAAAATGTATCTAGCTTGACTCCCCTCGCACTTTCAAAAATGAAACCCAGAGGTCGATGGATCGAAACCATCCTCTGCTAGGCATGATTTCATTTTTGCACCTTGCTTTTCTCAGAAACAAGTCCATCAAATAATTGATTAAGTAATCAGTTTTCTTAGACAATACTATATAAAAATCCAGGAGAATTTTTACTGTAAAATAACATTTTAGACCACAAACTGCAAAAGAGTAATGAGAAGAAGTAGTGGAACGCATTAGTTATCCATTTTTGGGTTATGGATGGTCGGCAGAGCTGTGGAGTCGGAGTTGGAGTAATTTTGGGTACCTGGAGTCGGTGATTTCATAAACTGAGGAGTCGGAAGTTGAATGATTTTTGAACAAAATCTACAGCCCTGGAAAGTATTAGACTTAGGAGTCGGGGGCATTTTGGGGACCTGGAGTCGGATGTTTCATAAACTGAGGAGTCGGAGGTACTGTAGAAGATTTTTGTACCGAATCCACAGCCCTGATGGTCGAACATGTGGGTGACTCATAGGTACGAAAAAGACATCCGTCCAAGTCCAACCAGAAAAAATAACCACTGCCCTAGACCCACACATATCCCAGTTGATTCAGGGGAAGGAGATAACCCTACAAGGGTTGGGCCAATCAGCCTTAAAAGCGAAAAAAATCCTTCCCGATTTCAGGTGGCAGTCAGATAAATCCCTGGATCAAGTCTCCCAGAAAATACCCAGTAACTACAGAAAGATCCCCGGTATTCTGCACAGGCAGGGGCTTAGTGATGCCGGATACATGTGTTTGCCGGTTGCTTGAACAACCGGACCAAAAGAACGGCTTTCCAACGTCCTCTGTGTACGGCTCCCGGTGTCTCCTGGCGCGTCACCTGACCCGCCGGGAGCCGTTCATGGATGCCGGAAAGCCGAAGGGAGATTGAGGAAGGGTAGGAGTTGGCGCTTGGAAAGGCTTTAAGTATTTTGTGCCCTGCAACCCCCCCCCCCCCCCAAGCACTCATGTTATCCCCCTCAAGTATGCCGGTTAGTTGAGACTGTCTGAGTTTCAGATATCGGGGACTTTGCTGTATAACCGTGGATGCCCTTTAATGCAAGGAAAGCATCCAAGCCCTCCTTTAATGCAGATATAGGGTTTGTCATCACTACTTTCTGAGGAGAGATATTCCACATTTAAACCACTCTCACTGTAAAGGACCCCTTTCTAAATAGATGGCAAAAACTTTGAAATCAAAATGGCACCACTTATGCCAATGCGTATCGCAGCACGTGAGTTTTAGTAAATCGCCCTTCTATGCAAGTGCAACAAAAATTACCCTTTGGGGTCCAGGAGGTCCCGCACTTTCTCATTGTAGATCTCCATGTAGGAAACCTCCACCTTGAAGCTCAGCTCTTCGGTCGTTTCCTTCTGCGTCCTCTCGAACAGAGTGCTGCACAGTCGGGGGATCAGTCCGGGCTGGTCGGCGGTGCCCATCATCGTGTACGACTTACCCGAGCCTGAAAGAGGGATTCTTGCTTAAAGGGAAGCTTAAACTTTCATAGAAAATTTGATATAACAAATCAGTGTCTTCTCCACAAGAGATAAAGGCTTCAATTCATCAAAGGGTGTTCGATAACAAAATCCCAGTCCTTAAAATACCGCATTCGGTATTTTACACTTCACTGTGCTAATTCATCAATATTTTCCCATGTGTGGTACAGGTTCTTTAAGTTACCGAAGTACTACGGCTTCAGTTCATCAAAGGCTGTTAGATAACAGCAGAGTGGTGCAGAGCAGCTTGGAATGTCTCTGTGTTGTTACAAGAATAAACATACATATATCCAGGCACATCGCCTCTAGTTAGGACATTAAATAAATTATTAGGGAAAGGGAGGTGCTGAAGGGGGTGTGGCTAGAAAACAGCAAAAATCTATTAACCCTTCGCACACTCACATGCAAATGTTCACACAATTGCATTCACAGATTCACTCATCCAGGCACAACTGTTATCCCTACAGCTAAATTAAAAGCCAGGGTTTTAGTTCACAGAAGAATGCATTCTTATGCTTAATCACCTATACTGCGCAGAAGTACCCAGGTAAACATAGGTGTCCTAACTCTGGCCCTGTAACATGCATAGTGCAGACATGCAAACACATTCATTGCATCAAACCTATCAATGGATTGGGAGCACACATCCTAACTTCCTCTCCTGGGAAAGACAGTGCATCTTACCAATCGCACAAGGGAGCTAATGTTATGTGTCCATGTGCACAATGCGCATACACCAGCATAAGCTGTCTGCATGCTGACAAACATACAGGGGAAGGGGGAGTGCACCGAATTGGACCCTAGCCACAGGGGTCAATGATAAGAATAAACATACATATATCCAGGCACATCGCCTCTAGTTAGGACATTAAATAAATTATTAGGGAAAGGGAGGTGCTGAAGGGGGTGTGGCTAGAAAACAGCAAAAATCTATTAACCCTTCGCACACTCACATGCAAATGTTCACACAATTGCATTCACAGATTCACTCATCCAGGCACAACTGTTATCCCTACAGCTAAATTAAAAGCCAGGGTTTTAGTTCACAGAAGAATGCATTCTTATGCTTAATCACCTATACTGCGCAGAAGTACCCAGGTAAACATAGGTGTCCTAACTCTGGCCCTGTAACATGCATAGTGCAGACATGCAAACACATTCATTGCATCAAACCTATCAATGGATTGGGAGCACACATCCTAACTTCCTCTCCTGGGAAAGACAGTGCATCTTACCAATCGCACAAGGGAGCTAATGTTATGTGTCCATGTGCACAATGCGCATACACCAGCATAAGCTGTCTGCATGCTGACAAACATACAGGGGAAGGGGGAGTGCACCGAATTGGACCCTAGCCACAGGGGTCAATGATAAGAATAAACATACATATATCCAGGCACATCGCCTCTAGTTAGGACATTAAATAAATTATTAGGGAAAGGGAGGTGCTGAAGGGGGTGTGGCTAGAAAACAGCAAAAATCTATTAACCCTTCGCACACTCACATGCAAATGTTCACACAATTGCATTCACAGATTCACTCATCCAGGCACAACTGTTATCCCTACAGCTAAATTAAAAGCCAGGGTTTTAGTTCACAGAAGAATGCATTCTTATGCTTAATCACCTATACTGCGCAGAAGTACCCAGGTAAACATAGGTGTCCTAACTCTGGCCCTGTAACATGCATAGTGCAGACATGCAAACACATTCATTGCATCAAACCTATCAATGGATTGGGAGCACACATCCTAACTTCCTCTCCTGGGAAAGACAGTGCATCTTACCAATCGCACAAGGGAGCTAATGTTATGTGTCCATGTGCACAATGCGCATACACCAGCATAAGCTGTCTGCATGCTGACAAACATACAGGGGAAGGGGGAGTGCACCGAATTGGACCCTAGCCACAGGGGTCAATGATAAGAATAAACATACATATATCCAGGCACATCGCCTCTAGTTAGGACATTAAATAAATTATTAGGGAAAGGGAGGTGCTGAAGGGGGTGTGGCTAGAAAACAGCAAAAATCTATTAACCCTTCGCACACTCACATGCAAATGTTCACACAATTGCATTCACAGATTCACTCATCCAGGCACAACTGTTATCCCTACAGCTAAATTAAAAGCCAGGGTTTTAGTTCACAGAAGAATGCATTCTTATGCTTAATCACCTATACTGCGCAGAAGTACCCAGGTAAACATAGGTGTCCTAACTCTGGCCCTGTAACATGCATAGTGCAGACATGCAAACACATTCATTGCATCAAACCTATCAATGGATTGGGAGCACACATCCTAACTTCCTCTCCTGGGAAAGACAGTGCATCTTACCAATCGCACAAGGGAGCTAATGTTATGTGTCCATGTGCACAATGCGCATACACCAGCATAAGCTGTCTGCATGCTGACAAACATACAGGGGAAGGGGGAGTGCACCGAATTGGACCCTAGCCACAGGGGTCAATGATAAGAATAAACATACATATATCCAGGCACATCGCCTCTAGTTAGGACATTAAATAAATTATTAGGGAAAGGGAGGTGCTGAAGGGGGTGTGGCTAGAAAACAGCAAAAATCTATTAACCCTTCGCACACTCACATGCAAATGTTCACACAATTGCATTCACAGATTCACTCATCCAGGCACAACTGTTATCCCTACAGCTAAATTAAAAGCCAGGGTTTTAGTTCACAGAAGAATGCATTCTTATGCTTAATCACCTATACTGCGCAGAAGTACCCAGGTAAACATAGGTGTCCTAACTCTGGCCCTGTAACATGCATAGTGCAGACATGCAAACACATTCATTGCATCAAACCTATCAATGGATTGGGAGCACACATCCTAACTTCCTCTCCTGGGAAAGACAGTGCATCTTACCAATCGCACAAGGGAGCTAATGTTATGTGTCCATGTGCACAATGCGCATACACCAGCATAAGCTGTCTGCATGCTGACAAACATACAGGGGAAGGGGGAGTGCACCGAATTGGACCCTAGCCACAGGGGTCAATGATAAGAATAAACATACATATATCCAGGCACATCGCCTCTAGTTAGGACATTAAATAAATTATTAGGGAAAGGGAGGTGCTGAAGGGGGTGTGGCTAGAAAACAGCAAAAATCTATTAACCCTTCGCACACTCACATGCAAATGTTCACACAATTGCATTCACAGATTCACTCATCCAGGCACAACTGTTATCCCTACAGCTAAATTAAAAGCCAGGGTTTTAGTTCACAGAAGAATGCATTCTTATGCTTAATCACCTATACTGCGCAGAAGTACCCAGGTAAACATAGGTGTCCTAACTCTGGCCCTGTAACATGCATAGTGCAGACATGCAAACACATTCATTGCATCAAACCTATCAATGGATTGGGAGCACACATCCTAACTTCCTCTCCTGGGAAAGACAGTGCATCTTACCAATCGCACAAGGGAGCTAATGTTATGTGTCCATGTGCACAATGCGCATACACCAGCATAAGCTGTCTGCATGCTGACAAACATACAGGGGAAGGGGGAGTGCACCGAATTGGACCCTAGCCACAGGGGTCAATGATAAGAATAAACATACATATATCCAGGCACATCGCCTCTAGTTAGGACATTAAATAAATTATTAGGGAAAGGGAGGTGCTGAAGGGGGTGTGGCTAGAAAACAGCAAAAATCTATTAACCCTTCGCACACTCACATGCAAATGTTCACACAATTGCATTCACAGATTCACTCATCCAGGCACAACTGTTATCCCTACAGCTAAATTAAAAGCCAGGGTTTTAGTTCACAGAAGAATGCATTCTTATGCTTAATCACCTATACTGCGCAGAAGTACCCAGGTAAACATAGGTGTCCTAACTCTGGCCCTGTAACATGCATAGTGCAGACATGCAAACACATTCATTGCATCAAACCTATCAATGGATTGGGAGCACACATCCTAACTTCCTCTCCTGGGAAAGACAGTGCATCTTACCAATCGCACAAGGGAGCTAATGTTATGTGTCCATGTGCACAATGCGCATACACCAGCATAAGCTGTCTGCATGCTGACAAACATACAGGGGAAGGGGGAGTGCACCGAATTGGACCCTAGCCACAGGGGTCAATGATAAGAATAAACATACATATATCCAGGCACATCGCCTCTAGTTAGGACATTAAATAAATTATTAGGGAAAGGGAGGTGCTGAAGGGGGTGTGGCTAGAAAACAGCAAAAATCTATTAACCCTTCGCACACTCACATGCAAATGTTCACACAATTGCATTCACAGATTCACTCATCCAGGCACAACTGTTATCCCTACAGCTAAATTAAAAGCCAGGGTTTTAGTTCACAGAAGAATGCATTCTTATGCTTAATCACCTATACTGCGCAGAAGTACCCAGGTAAACATAGGTGTCCTAACTCTGGCCCTGTAACATGCATAGTGCAGACATGCAAACACATTCATTGCATCAAACCTATCAATGGATTGGGAGCACACATCCTAACTTCCTCTCCTGGGAAAGACAGTGCATCTTACCAATCGCACAAGGGAGCTAATGTTATGTGTCCATGTGCACAATGCGCATACACCAGCATAAGCTGTCTGCATGCTGACAAACATACAGGGGAAGGGGGAGTGCACCGAATTGGACCCTAGCCACAGGGGTCAATGATAAGAATAAACATACATATATCCAGGCACATCGCCTCTAGTTAGGACATTAAATAAATTATTAGGGAAAGGGAGGTGCTGAAGGGGGTGTGGCTAGAAAACAGCAAAAATCTATTAACCCTTCGCACACTCACATGCAAATGTTCACACAATTGCATTCACAGATTCACTCATCCAGGCACAACTGTTATCCCTACAGCTAAATTAAAAGCCAGGGTTTTAGTTCACAGAAGAATGCATTCTTATGCTTAATCACCTATACTGCGCAGAAGTACCCAGGTAAACATAGGTGTCCTAACTCTGGCCCTGTAACATGCATAGTGCAGACATGCAAACACATTCATTGCATCAAACCTATCAATGGATTGGGAGCACACATCCTAACTTCCTCTCCTGGGAAAGACAGTGCATCTTACCAATCGCACAAGGGAGCTAATGTTATGTGTCCATGTGCACAATGCGCATACACCAGCATAAGCTGTCTGCATGCTGACAAACATACAGGGGAAGGGGGAGTGCACCGAATTGGACCCTAGCCACAGGGGTCAATGATAAGAATAAACATACATATATCCAGGCACATCGCCTCTAGTTAGGACATTAAATAAATTATTAGGGAAAGGGAGGTGCTGAAGGGGGTGTGGCTAGAAAACAGCAAAAATCTATTAACCCTTCGCACACTCACATGCAAATGTTCACACAATTGCATTCACAGATTCACTCATCCAGGCACAACTGTTATCCCTACAGCTAAATTAAAAGCCAGGGTTTTAGTTCACAGAAGAATGCATTCTTATGCTTAATCACCTATACTGCGCAGAAGTACCCAGGTAAACATAGGTGTCCTAACTCTGGCCCTGTAACATGCATAGTGCAGACATGCAAACACATTCATTGCATCAAACCTATCAATGGATTGGGAGCACACATCCTAACTTCCTCTCCTGGGAAAGACAGTGCATCTTACCAATCGCACAAGGGAGCTAATGTTATGTGTCCATGTGCACAATGCGCATACACCAGCATAAGCTGTCTGCATGCTGACAAACATACAGGGGAAGGGGGAGTGCACCGAATTGGACCCTAGCCACAGGGGTCAATGATAAGAATAAACATACATATATCCAGGCACATCGCCTCTAGTTAGGACATTAAATAAATTATTAGGGAAAGGGAGGTGCTGAAGGGGGTGTGGCTAGAAAACAGCAAAAATCTATTAACCCTTCGCACACTCACATGCAAATGTTCACACAATTGCATTCACAGATTCACTCATCCAGGCACAACTGTTATCCCTACAGCTAAATTAAAAGCCAGGGTTTTAGTTCACAGAAGAATGCATTCTTATGCTTAATCACCTATACTGCGCAGAAGTACCCAGGTAAACATAGGTGTCCTAACTCTGGCCCTGTAACATGCATAGTGCAGACATGCAAACACATTCATTGCATCAAACCTATCAATGGATTGGGAGCACACATCCTAACTTCCTCTCCTGGGAAAGACAGTGCATCTTACCAATCGCACAAGGGAGCTAATGTTATGTGTCCATGTGCACAATGCGCATACACCAGCATAAGCTGTCTGCATGCTGACAAACATACAGGGGAAGGGGGAGTGCACCGAATTGGACCCTAGCCACAGGGGTCAATGATAAGAATAAACATACATATATCCAGGCACATCGCCTCTAGTTAGGACATTAAATAAATTATTAGGGAAAGGGAGGTGCTGAAGGGGGTGTGGCTAGAAAACAGCAAAAATCTATTAACCCTTCGCACACTCACATGCAAATGTTCACACAATTGCATTCACAGATTCACTCATCCAGGCACAACTGTTATCCCTACAGCTAAATTAAAAGCCAGGGTTTTAGTTCACAGAAGAATGCATTCTTATGCTTAATCACCTATACTGCGCAGAAGTACCCAGGTAAACATAGGTGTCCTAACTCTGGCCCTGTAACATGCATAGTGCAGACATGCAAACACATTCATTGCATCAAACCTATCAATGGATTGGGAGCACACATCCTAACTTCCTCTCCTGGGAAAGACAGTGCATCTTACCAATCGCACAAGGGAGCTAATGTTATGTGTCCATGTGCACAATGCGCATACACCAGCATAAGCTGTCTGCATGCTGACAAACATACAGGGGAAGGGGGAGTGCACCGAATTGGACCCTAGCCACAGGGGTCAATGATAAGAATAAACATACATATATCCAGGCACATCGCCTCTAGTTAGGACATTAAATAAATTATTAGGGAAAGGGAGGTGCTGAAGGGGGTGTGGCTAGAAAACAGCAAAAATCTATTAACCCTTCGCACACTCACATGCAAATGTTCACACAATTGCATTCACAGATTCACTCATCCAGGCACAACTGTTATCCCTACAGCTAAATTAAAAGCCAGGGTTTTAGTTCACAGAAGAATGCATTCTTATGCTTAATCACCTATACTGCGCAGAAGTACCCAGGTAAACATAGGTGTCCTAACTCTGGCCCTGTAACATGCATAGTGCAGACATGCAAACACATTCATTGCATCAAACCTATCAATGGATTGGGAGCACACATCCTAACTTCCTCTCCTGGGAAAGACAGTGCATCTTACCAATCGCACAAGGGAGCTAATGTTATGTGTCCATGTGCACAATGCGCATACACCAGCATAAGCTGTCTGCATGCTGACAAACATACAGGGGAAGGGGGAGTGCACCGAATTGGACCCTAGCCACAGGGGTCAATGATAAGAATAAACATACATATATCCAGGCACATCGCCTCTAGTTAGGACATTAAATAAATTATTAGGGAAAGGGAGGTGCTGAAGGGGGTGTGGCTAGAAAACAGCAAAAATCTATTAACCCTTCGCACACTCACATGCAAATGTTCACACAATTGCATTCACAGATTCACTCATCCAGGCACAACTGTTATCCCTACAGCTAAATTAAAAGCCAGGGTTTTAGTTCACAGAAGAATGCATTCTTATGCTTAATCACCTATACTGCGCAGAAGTACCCAGGTAAACATAGGTGTCCTAACTCTGGCCCTGTAACATGCATAGTGCAGACATGCAAACACATTCATTGCATCAAACCTATCAATGGATTGGGAGCACACATCCTAACTTCCTCTCCTGGGAAAGACAGTGCATCTTACCAATCGCACAAGGGAGCTAATGTTATGTGTCCATGTGCACAATGCGCATACACCAGCATAAGCTGTCTGCATGCTGACAAACATACAGGGGAAGGGGGAGTGCACCGAATTGGACCCTAGCCACAGGGGTCAATGATAAGAATAAACATACATATATCCAGGCACATCGCCTCTAGTTAGGACATTAAATAAATTATTAGGGAAAGGGAGGTGCTGAAGGGGGTGTGGCTAGAAAACAGCAAAAATCTATTAACCCTTCGCACACTCACATGCAAATGTTCACACAATTGCATTCACAGATTCACTCATCCAGGCACAACTGTTATCCCTACAGCTAAATTAAAAGCCAGGGTTTTAGTTCACAGAAGAATGCATGTCCTAACTAGAGGCGATGTGCCTGGATATATGTATGTTTATTCTTATCATTGACCCCTGTGGCTAGGGTCCAATTCGGTGCACTCCCCCTTCCCCTGTATGTTTGTCAGCATGCAGACAGCTTATGCTGGTGTATGCGCATTGTGCACATGGACACATAACATTAGCTCCCTTGTGCGATTGGTAAGATGCACTGTCTTTCCCAGGAGAGGAAGTTAGGATGTGTGCTCCCAATCCATTGATAGGTTTGATGCAATGAATGTGTTTGCATGTCTGCACTATGCATGTTACAGGGCCAGAGTTAGGACACCTATGTTTACCTGGGTACTTCTGCGCAGTATAGGTGATTAAGCATAAGAATGCATTCTTCTGTGAACTAAAACCCTGGCTTTTAATTTAGCTGTAGGGATAACAGTTGTGCCTGGATGAGTGAATCTGTGAATGCAATTGTGTGAACATTTGCATGTGAGTGTGCGAAGGGTTAATAGATTTTTGCTGTTTTCTAGCCACACCCCCTTCAGCACCTCCCTTTCCCTAATAATTTATTTAATGTCCTAACTAGAGGCGATGTGCCTGGATATATGTATGTTTATTCTTATCATTGACCCCTGTGGCTAGGGTCCAATTCGGTGCACTCCCCCTTCCCTGTATGTTTGTCAGCATGCAGACAGCTTATGCTGGTGTATGCGCATTGTGCACATGGACACATAACATTAGCTCCCTTGTGCGATTGGTAAGATGCACTGTCTTTCCCAGGAGAGGAAGTTAGGATGTGTGCTCCCAATCCATTGATAGGTTTGATGCAATGAATGTGTTTGCATGTCTGCACTATGCATGTTACAGGGCCAGAGTTAGGACACCTATGTTTACCTGGGTACTTCTGCGCAGTATAGGTGATTAAGCATAAGAATGCATTCTTCTGTGAACTAAAACCCTGTGTTGTTACAAGCTGATAACAATAGAAGGCATCCAGACATCCCTTTACATGTAAACCTGTGTTATATTTACTGTTACTTATACTGCCTCTGCTGCTCTGAATCTGTCCATCAGTGTTTCTTAACATTTTACTTATTTGCCACAACGTAGATAAACTTCCTGGAGACATTACAAATGCCATGCTTGGTGATTTCACCACATGCATCTTTGTATATTCAAACAGGGACTCAAAGGGTTAAACCACCGAAGGACATCTGGGGATATCTTTTGTCCCGTTATCTCTGCTCACTGCCTGGGGGGTCTGGAAGCTTGTGTGGAGAAGCCTGTGTGACCTATCAGCAGCACTTGCAGGAGAACAGGGGCTGTTTCTATTGGCTGCCTGCTCCTGTTAATCATGAAAACATTCACACAGAAGGCTTTCGAAGCCTGTAACGACAGGGGAGAGCTGGAGATAAACACCAATGTGCTAGCGAATGTGGTAACCTTGATGAATTAACATTTACTGACATTTGCTGACATGTGTTGAGCACAAGTCGGTAATTTATCTCATTGCTCTGTGATTTCAGCTTCTCATTCGGTAACAGCTTTGATGAATTAGCATTTTCTTAAGTGCTCCGTTAACTCAGCTGTTTTCAGCATTACCGAATGCGGTAATGCTTGATGAATTAAAGCCAAAGTAAACTCATCATATCAAATTCATTAAATCGCTGCAGTGGTGTCGCAAAAATCTTAAAATATCTATCCATCTATCTACATTTTTTTTTTTCCTAGAGTGAAATGAGCCATAAATCACTTTTCTCCTATGTTGCTGTCACTTACGGTAAGTAGTAGAAATCTGACAGAACCGACAGGTTTTTTTTTTGACCAGCCCATCTCCTCTTGAGGGGGGGGGGGGGGGGGGGCTCTCAGGGTTTTCTATATTTTCAAAAGCACTAAGTGAATAGTTGCTCCATCCAACTGCCAAAAAAAGCGTGCAGCAAGCTATCCAGCATCTTTTTATGAATCTTTTTTAGGGAATGCCTTTGTAAAGAATAAAGGCCATGCTAATAATCCCCTATGGAGACACTGACTAGCCCAAAACTAGTCAGTAATGTCAGATTTCTACTACCTACTGTAAGTGACAGCAACATAGGAGAAAAGTCATTTATGGCTCAATTTACTCTGGAAGAAACGTACTTATTTGTATGTGTTTATATGCGTTTTAAATTTTAAGATTTTCGCGATAATGGTCCTTTAACCACTTGCCGACCGCACACTCATAACGTGCGTCGGCAAAGTGGCAGCTGCAGGACCAGCGACGCAGTACTGCGTCGCCAGCTGCAGCCTAATTAATCAGGAAGCAGCCGCTCGTACGAGCGGCTGCTTCCTGTCAAATCACGGCGGGGGGCTCCGTAAATAGCCTGCGGGCCGCCGATGGCGGCTCGCAGGCTAGATGTAAACACAAGCGGAAATAATCCGCTTTGTTTACATTTGTACGGCGCTGCTGCGCAGCAGCGCCGTAAGGCAGATCGGCGATCCCCGGCCAATCAGCGGCCGGGGATCGCCGCCATGTGACAGACCACATCCTGTCACTGGCTGCACAGGACGGATAGCGTCCTGTGCAGCCCGGAACACCAGGGGGAGGCAGCAGGTAGGAGAGGGAGGGGGAATTTCGCCGCGGAGGGGGGCTTTGAGGTGCCCCCCCCGCCACCCACAGCAGGCAGGAGAGATCAGACCCCCCCAGCACATCATCCCCATAGGGGGGAAAAAAGGGGGGCAATCTGATCTCCCTGCCTGCACCCTGATCTGTGCTGGGGGCTGCAGAGCCCACCCAGCACAGATCAATCAAACCAGCGCTGGTCCTTAAGGGGGGGTAAAGGGTGGGTCATCAAGTGGTTAAGAAAACTTGCAAGGAAGGAAAGTTGAAAAATGTTAAATCCTAGTTTAGCCCACCACTAATATTTAGGACCCTCCTCCTCTTCATGGCAGTGCTCCTGTCTTTGTACAGGCGCATCCGTACTGTGGATGCGTAAGTACGGTCCGTACACAACCGCTCGTGCATGGTTCATATAGCACACCTGTCTCCATTTTGAGTGCTGGGCCTAACAACTTTTTGCATGGTATAGAAATGATAAATTCAAATAAAGAGAGGAGGATCTTTTAGAGTCTAAAAGTTTAGACTAGGACTCCAGTACAGTGAGACCAGCAACTGTTACTGTATATGAATCAGTATTGCTTGGTCCTGCCTGACACTGCCTGTTGCAACAGTCATTAATACAATGTGTTAGGTTTTCCCCGTCTGATTGCTGCTGTAGATCACTCTGGCACAAGATCTGCATTTCTTCACCACAGTTGTAGTTCACATGACGCTGGCCCCATAAAGAAAAAGTTAAACTACAAGCAAATAAGCTTAGCAATAACAGGGTATTTCCAACAATTCCCCATTCTTCCTCTCTCCATAGTGCGACACATGCCACTTGGCAGTCATACTCACAGGCTTATAGCCATACCCCCGTATACACAGTGATAGGCTTTGCTAATATCTTACCAGTCTGTCCATAGGCAAAGATACAGGCGTTATATCCCTCAAAGGCATTCTGGAGAATATTCTCACCAAGGCACTGAAAAACAACATCTTGTCCTATATAAAGAGAAAAAAATAATACAAAAACTATTAATAAAGCAGCAAAGAATCTACACTTATCCACCTTACTATATTACACTTACTACAACAACTATGAAATACATGGTTCTACGCTGGAGTAGGTAAAAGCTGGCAATATATGAAATGTAGAGCAAATGTAAGTTTCTGCTTCCAGAGCGTATCAAACACCACGCAGCCTATTTCCCACCTTGGCGGTATTCCCGAGTGTAGCTCAGGGCTACTATTCGCAGCAATTAGCGGTAACCCCGAGCTACATCCGTGGAGACCGCCAGGAGGGACTAGTGCAGAATGCGCAGCAGAGATCTCAATCATTCACCTCGCCAGATCCAGCGGCAGCAGCCTGTCTTCTGTGTCCTCTGTGGCTCCACATCGCTATGCAGAGATCACCTCTGTCACATGAGGACAGAGGGAGATCTCAGCCTAGAGATAGAGCGCCCTCCGGAGGACAAAGGAAGACATGCAGCATGTTGCCGGATCCCAGGGAGGTAACTGTTGCTTTGCTGCAGCTTTACGTAGGAAATGGAGGGGCCACTTACTGGCTAGCTAACTGAGAAAAGGGTGTGTGTGTGTGTGTGTGTGTGTGTGTGTGTGTGTGTGTGTGTGTGTGTGTGTGTGTGTGGGGAGGGGTTTCTCTTGCTACCTAAACTGGGGGGGGGGGCACGCTCTGCTGACCCATATGTGGACCAACAGCTGCTGCACAGAGGCGTCAAATCAATTAACTGAAGACCAAAATTCAGCAATTATCAAACCAATTCAAGTTGTAAAACTAAACTTAAAGTGGGTAGAAGCTCAAATGGATATTTTGGCTATAAAATTATTAGACATGGTAAGAAATGGATGTGAAACCATAGAAGGCTGGTCCAGTGTATTTTGAAGCAGGGAAGCTGATTTTGGCACTAGTGCTGCACTTTCACAATTAGCAAAAGGAAAAGAAAAAGAGCAATTTGGTCGCCAGCAAAAGCCGATGCCTAAATTACGAGTCCTCTTGAGTTGCTACAACTTGGAGGAGGAATAGTAATCAGCACGAGCCTGGAGTTTGTGCAAGAGCAGGGTGAGATTTTGTTTGGCTTTGTCCTGCTCCAAAATGGCCCGCACTAACACTGAACACACTTATTTGAAGTTATATTTACATTTTACTGAAGCTGACAAATGTATCATCGTTATAATAAAAAAAATTAATTATGAGATTGACTTGTAGTTCAGTAATTACTGGAAATAATAAGTGCTCTTCTTCCCATCTGGATACAGCAGAAACATTTCTGCATTGTTTACACAGCTTAGTATAGCTCAATTCAAACTGATGGTTCCCATACAGAGACAGTAATTTTACCAATTAGCTTTTACATGAAGTAAATGTTTTAGTATTAACCCTTTCAGTAACTTGGAAACCAATAATGTGTTTTCAGCTACAGTATTAGTTTTATGCTGTGCTTTATGTTTTAGACCATAGATGAAATTTGAGTTTCATACCACTTTATTTGAACTTGCACATAAGTAGTTATCGGTTTCCCCCAAAAATATTACAATGGATCTTCTACCTAGATGTTCAGACACCAAGGTATAATCATTGCATTCCAGTGACCCTCCAACCCATGGTGGCAGCTGTAATAGTGATGTAATTTGCCACTTGTACAAGACTTCCATTATTGTTCATCTCAGGAGAAAAATTAAAAGAAAAGGTTTGCCCTTATAAGTATTACTGAATGTGTCCTACTAAAGCAACTGGCTGCTGCACAGCGATGTCAGTGTGGGACACTATGGCTGCTGCACAGAGAAGTCAGCGTGGGACACTAAGGCTGCTGCACAGAGATGTCAGCGTGGGACACTAAGGCTGCTGCACAGAGATGTCAGCGTGGGACACTATGGCTGCTGCACAGAGATGTCAGCGTGGGACACTATGGCTGCTGCACAGAGATGTCAGCGTGGGACACTATGGCTGCTGCACAGAGATGTCAGCGTGGGACACTATGGCTGCTGCACAGAGATGTCAGCGTGGGACACTATGGCTGCTGCACAGAGATGTCAGCGTGGGACACTATGGCTGCTGCACAGAGATGTCAGCGTGGGACACTATGGCTGCTGCACAGAGATGTCAGCGTGGGACACTAAGGCTGCTGCACAGAGATGTCAGCGTGGGACACTAAGGCTGCTGCACAGAGATGTCAGCGTGGGGCACTAAGGCTGCTGCACAGAGATGTCAGCGTGGGACACTAAGGCTGCTGCACAGAGATGTCAGCGTGGGACACTAAGGCTGCTGCACAGAGATGTCAGCGTGGGACACTAAGGCTGCTGCACAGAGATGTCAGCGTGGGACACTAAGGCTGCTGCACAGAGATGTCAGCGTGGGACACTAAGGCTGCTGCACAGAGATGTCAGCGTGGGACACTAAGGCTGCTGCACAGAGATGTCAGCGTGGGACACTAAGGCTGCTGCACAGAGATGTCAGCGTGGGACACTAAGGCTGCTGCACAGAGATGTCAGCGTGGGACACTATGGCTGCTGCACAGAGATGTCAGCGTGGGACACTAAGGCTGCTGCACAGAGATGTCAGCGTGGGACACTAAGGCTGCTGCACAGAGATGTCAGCGTGGGACACTAAGGCTGCTGCACAGAGATGTCAGCGTGGGACACTAAGGCTGCTGCACAGAGATGTCAGCGTGGGACACTAAGGCTGCTGCACAGAGATGTCAGCGTGGGACACTATGGCTGCTGCACAGAGATGTCAGCGTGGGACACTAAGGCTGCTGCACAGAGATGTCAGCGTGGGACACTAAGGCTATTAAGCAAAAACACCAGTATTAATATATTTAGAGATCATCAGCCATCACTGCAGGTTTCTTTGATGAAGTACTGGATCATCTCTGCTGAACCATCACCTCTCTTTGCTCCCCTTCCCCCCCCCCCCCCCCGCCCTACTTAGGGATGACAGATGATTGCCAAGTGCGACTGGTGGCACCGTAGTATGGCAGCCTCGGCTCTTGTCTTTCGGACATTATCCTTCCAGAACCTGTATGGGCCAATACAAATTCCGGGTACAGCCCCCCAGTTTGTACTTCGTGAAGTGAAGGATTCTGATTGAGGTATATAGATTAGTAAGATAGACTTTCCAGTGCTTACATAACGTAGAACATGTGCCGCACATCCAAGTCTAAATGATTTTACGTCTGTGGTTGATGTCACAGAAGGCTCAGCAAAAATGCATTTTACAAGCAATAAAAACCTGTGGAATTTATAGACTGGAAGTGCTGGCATTTTACATGCATCTGCCAAATGTCTGGACAGGGTAACCACCAACATGACTCCGTGACGGCAATGCTAGGAAAAATATACATAGAGGACGCCACAGCTTTAGCCTACAGCTGAGCAGCCAAATTCATTATACGGGGATAACACAAGTCGATGGACAGTTGCAATTATGAAGTTCACTAGCTTTAAATGATCAGTTTCTTTCTTTACTAAAGTAATTTTTTTGTGCATTTAAAGGGAATTTGAAGTGAAAATAAACTTATGATATAATGATTTGTATGTGTAGTACAGTTTAAAAAAAAACAAACCAGCAGCAGAGATTGGAATCTAATATGGTTTCCAGTACAGGAAGAGTTAAACTTCAGTTATCTATGCAAAAGAGCTTCACTGATCTCTCCCCACTTTTAAAGTGGCAGAGAGCTCTGTCTTCTGAAGCTTATTATCTCAACTGTGTCATTGAATTTTGTTTTTCTCTGCAGAGGGCAGTTCAAAAGTTAATTTGCCTGCTCTGTGAAATCATTTAGAATGCTAAGTAGTGTGTAATCTGCAAATATCAGAGAATGATGCAATGTTATAAAAAAAAAAAACTAAAAAAAAAAACAAAAAAAAAAAACTATACAACTGAAAATAAAAATATGAGACTAATTTCTTTGCTACTAATGTCCTATTAATTATCCGTACTACACAACCAATTCATCAATACCCTCCCCCCCCCCCCCCCCCTCTTCAGTTGCACTTTAATTGCACGCTTACTTCTATGGATGGTCCATAAGATGCAAAGAATTCTGTGTTAACCACCCTGGCGCTCTATAAGGCTGGTTTCACAGTGGGACGTTGCGTTTTAGGGGACGTTATGGTCGCATAACGTGCCCCTAACGCATCGCCTGGTGCTCTCTGATGTGGACGACAGAGTGAGCCGCGTTGTGCAGCTCACTCTGGCGTCCGTGATGCGTACTCTTGGACGCATGCGGCATCACATGGTCCCGCCCGGCCAGTCGCCGCACAGAGCGGCCGCTCCAGGAAGTAAACACTGCACGTCACTGAGTGCAGTGAATATTAATTAGCCATGTGCCTGGCCGCTCTCCGCTCCTCCCCAACATTACTGAGCAAGTGCAAGCAGTCCAACGCAGCTCTGCCGCTTATAAAGTACTGCATGCAGTACGTTGTCTTATGGCACAGCGTTACTAAGTAACGCAACGTGGGCACTGTGAACAGCCCATTGATTTTTCATTGCTGTGCGGTGGGGTGCGTTACATGCTGCTCTAACGTGCGCCTGTAACGTCCCACTGTGAAACCAGCCTTAAGATCGCCAGGGCGGCTGAGAGAGGGTTTTTTTTAAATAAAAAAAAAAAACTATTTCATGCAGCCAACTGAAAGTTGGCTGCATGAAAGCCCACTAGAGGGAGCTCCGGCCGCGTATTAACAAGGAAGGCTGTCGCCATAGCGACGAGCGGAGTGACGTCATGGACGTCAGCCGACGTCCTGACGTCAGCCGCCTCCGAACCAGCCCTTAGCGCTGGCCGAAACTGATTGGTCCGGTTGCGCAGGGCTCGGGGGGGCTGGGGGGACCCTCTTTCACCGTTGCTCGCGGCGGATCGCCGCAAAGCGGCGGCGATCAAGTAGCACACGCGGCTGGCAAAGTGCCGGCTGCATGTGCTGCTTTTTATTTGATAAAAATCGGCCCAGCAGGGCCTGAGCGGCACCCTCCGGCGGTAATGGACGAGCTGAGCTCGTCCATACCGCTAAGGAGGTTAATCCAAATGTAATTATTATGTTTGTGGCCTGGAAATGGAACAATTAAAGGACAACTAAACCGAGAGGGATATGGAGGCTGCCAAATTTATTTATTTTTAAGCAATACCAGTTGCCTGGCTGCCCTGCTGATCCTCTGCCTCAAATACTTTTTGCCATTGACAATAAACATGCAGATCACGTTTCTGTCACCTCTGTTGGGGTGGCAGTTCATGCCTAACTTATCCAAAAATCAGTAGTATGTACAGGTGTCCCCAAGCTCATATAAAGATCTGGAACACAGAACCTTCCAAGCGCATTATTCTCCTCCTAACACCTCCTGCCGGAAGCCACCCCCTCATACCTTCACCCCTCCCCATAGAAAGAGGCGCCTGTATAGGACACCCCCACATCCACCATACTGTTACCCAAGGGATCAAGTCCAGACTCCTTCAGGTGATAAACATTGTACGCAACTTTAATGGGACTTTAGTCTGCAGACGTAGGCCAGCACTCACCTATCAGCAACCTACCACCAGCAGGCTGACTCACAGATGCTGCAGAATAGGCCTGAACGATTTTAGGGAAAAAATGAATCGAGCGATTTCTGTCTGAACTCGAGATTTGAATTCGATTCAAGATTTCCTTTAAATCAAGCTTTATTCCTCCCCTCTGTGCCTCTGTCCCACTGTCTCTTTATGCCCCCTTTGTCTGTGCCCCCTCTGGGTCTCTCTCTGTGCCCTTTTTGTCTCTCTGTGCCCGCCAGGCTGTGGCAGTGCTGAACATACCTTTCAGCATGAGTCTAGCGATGCCCATCTACCCACTTTGCCTCCTGCAGGTTCTAATGCACAGCATACTTCCTGTATGTCATGTGACATACAGGATACCAGGAAGTATGCCGTGCACAAGAGCCAGCAAATTGTGATAGAGGATGTGGAGGACAGTGTTGGACTCGTGTCGGAAGGTATGTCCAACACTGCCGATGCTGCGGGGCGCATGTGCAGGGACTTGGGGGAAGTTTGAAGCCGCTTCTTCAAACTTCCCCCAAGCGGAAATTGCATAGCGGAAATCGCTACTTTAACGATTCCGAAATCGTGATCTTGGTGATCGCGATTTCTGTTTAAATTCGATTTATCGTTCAGGCCTACTGCAAAACAATGCCTGCCGAAACAGGGCTTATCCGAATCTTTAATTTCACTCCCAGGTGGTGTATGTTTACAAGATTAACACTGAGGCTTGGCCTATAATAATCCATTCCTGGATGATCGGATATTTGGCTGAAAAAGGTCTTCCGCTCTGTTAATGAAGGATCTTTCTTGCAGCAGATGGTTGGCTGGAAGAGACAATATTTGTTGTTTTGGCCAAAGTAACAGACTACGGGAGCCTTTACTAACAACCACAGAAATCACAAGAAGAAACAATTCAATGATTCAGAAAAGTTTACCTCTACCAACTTGTGTCTGAATACCCATCAGCCACTTCAGCAGCATGGCATTACCCTTGGTACTTAAACTGGACCTGAACTACCGAACAGGAAAGCATAGAGAAATGTACCCTGTATGTATTTAGGGAGTTTAGCCTGTCTAATTCCAAGTTGTAATTTGATCTCTCAGCAGTGCCAGCTGGCTGCCTTGGCAGAGCAGCTAATTTGTAAACACAGGGTGTTAACCCTATGTCTGTTTCCATGAAAGCAGGAAGTAGACACATAAGCTGTTGCTTATCTTTTAGAGCAGAGAGGAAGGTCTGAGATCAGGTCATCTTTAACAATAACAAAAAAAATATTAAAGAGAGCCAGTGATGAAACAAGATTGTTTACCTGCAAATTTTTCTGTTACGGACTCATCCATCGACCAGAAGCAATGATCATATGCAAATACCTGCAAAGGAAGAAGAGAGGGGTTATTGCCGGTTTAGCAGAGAGGCCTTAAAAGAGGAACTCCAGTGAAAATAATGTAATAAAAAAGTGCTTCATTTTTACAATAATTACGTAAATGATTTAGTTAGTGTTTGCCCATTGTAAAATCTTTTAAATCCCTGATTTACATTCGGACATTTATCACATGGTGACATTTTTACTGCGGTTTGCTGTTTTAGCCGTTGGAAAACAGCTACTTCCCACAATGCAACAAGGTTCACAGACAGGAAACTGCCAGGAGTACCACGGTCCTCAGAGTTTCTTGTGGGAGGGGTTTCACCACAATATCAGCCATACAGCGCCCTCTGATGATCAGTTTGTGAAAAGGAATAGATTTCTCATGTAAAAGGGGGTATCAGCTACTGATTGGGATAAAGTTCAATTCTTGGTCGGAGTTTCTCTTTAAGGCTGGGCGCAGTTTTAGCTATGTGAAATTGTGAACTCTGCCACTTACTGCATTTATATTTTTACATCCGGTTCTCAAACTTTGAGAAGTGTTTGTATGCGTTTTAACCTCCCCAGCATTCAATTTCCCTGGGATTTTTGTACAAAAAGTAATCCAATTAATTTTCATAACCATATTTGTTTCTGTAACTTGCCAAAATGTGTCAAGCACGGTAGCATACAGTGCAGGAGTGTATTGACGTGTATGCACGTCAACACTGTTCACAGCATGTTTTGTATTGACGTGTATAACCGTCAATAACGACAGGGAAATGCCCAGTGCTAAAATATATTGTTTTGTAACTGCTTGCTGTGTGTGCGCAAGAAAGGCTGAATGTAAAAACTGACACAAAAAGTTGCTGTCGCTCAGGTGGCCCCTAGAGAGTACACTGCATGTGTAACTCACTTAGGGCCAGTGCACACCAAAAAGCGCTGGTGTAATCGCAAACGCTCAGCACTTTTTGAAGTGGTTTTCCTAGGCGAGTCTAGGCATGTGCCTAGCAATATTCTAAGCATGTCTAGCGATTTTTGGAGCGTTTTGGTGTAGTCTTATTTTTCATTACAGTAGGTCTGTAACTGAACAGCTTCTGTAACAAAAACGCTTGGAAAACTGCTCTGATCTAGCGGTTTTCAGAGCAATTTTCCACTTTCCTATACTTAACATTGAGGCTGAATCGCCTCAGAAATCAGCAAAAATGCTGCAGGACCCGTGTTTGCGTTTGGGAAAATAGCACATCACTCTGGTGTGATCGATCACATTAGCCAAGCGCTTTTCAAAGCAATGGTGTTTTTAAAAGCGCTCAGAAGTGCTCTTGGTGTGCACCAGCCCTTATGTTCCCCTGGCCTTAAGGAGGCCATATGTTTAGGATTGCCCCTCATATTGCATACCAACACACCTGATCTGAGCTACCCAATAAGCTTATACACAGATAAAAAAACAAGTTCTCCAGCCAAGTGCCTGCACAGATCTGAAAGCCCATACACATGACTGACTAATTAGGTAGCTGATAACGTCTACCTGAGCAGATTGTCCGGTGTGTGTACATCAGCGGCTGACCCCCAACCAACCCGCCCGGCTGATCAACTCACCCCCACAATGACCAATCGTATTATCTGTACTGCTCCCCCGCCACGCATGCGTCATTCCATTGTTCCCCTGCATAGCAACAGAACGCGTCTCAGCAACATAGCTGGCGTGTTTGTACTGGCCTGCCAGTCATCTCGCCCTAGGAGATCAGGTCCCAATCCCCGATGGGTGACATAACATAAAAAGAGGAGTGTATGCATCTTTACAAAACAGTGGTGCCTGGGGTGGGGCTTGAACAGCACAAACAGGCCGCCTCCTTGCTGAAATGCATTTTCACATTCTGAGAATACTTAAAGGAACACTAACGAGGAACATGTTTTTTTCAATTAAGATAGGAAATGTTTGGCAAGTACTGCTAAGTACTGGTTTACACATTTGAATGCTTATATATCTTTGTATACGGTTATCTTATTCGTTTCACAATTTTCTGATGGCAAGTCTGCTCTAATATGACAGCAGAGTGAGCCATGAGGGGAGGGGGAATTCTCTCACAGTGCATCTGTTAACCCTGAGTGTGAGAAAGCTCTGCCTGTCTCTGACTGAGCTCTCTGCAGAGAGGAGAGGAAATTTATCTTCTGTGCAACATAAACATTTGTAATTGTGTGTGTGAAACCTGACACCTGACAAGCTTTTCATATAACTCTGCTTCAATATGGCACTGCTTTTAAGATGTCAGACTGCAGAGATTCATACCTTTGCAAATGAGACATTCCAAACGCAGCTAAAATCTACACACAATGAATTACAGCTTTTACCTCTGATATTTAACATGAAAAGTAGGAAAATGTTTACACAGCTACTTAGACATTATTTGTACATTGTCATTTTAGAACACTAGGGTATTGATAGTATTCCTTTAAGGTAGAGGAAGAAAGTCTGGCACAATATGCTAGCAGAGGAGTTGAATAGCCAATTGAGCGCTTGTGAGTTGGCTTATGACGAATTGGCCGGGAACCCTGCAAAACGGCTGTCAGGACACTCTGTTCACCCTCCCCGCTACCACTGCATCCGTCACCCAGCTGAACTAAAGGTGCGTTTTAGAACATAGTACCTCATCAGGTGCTGTAAATCAGGTGCTGTGACCTCAGTTGCTGTCTATATATCGCAGACACCTCTAGCTTAGTGGAAAAACTTGATTTCCCTTTGAAATATCACATAACCCATGAGGATTAGTACAGTTACAAATTACAAGTGGCAAAATGAGGTTTACCCCCATCAATGTCATTTTGTTAGAGAATGAATAGCCTTCTACATAGCGGAGCTTGCATGAGGTTACAGGAAGTGTTTAGGAGCCGGCGAGGGACTGCGCTCTCTCTTGTGCTCTGCACAAAGCCTGGAAGAGTCTGCAGTAATCTGGCAGCCACTGAGACACCCTTTCAGGGTCCACGCAGCTGGCCGGAGCCTGAGAACATCCTGCAAGTTATTCACACACTGTGACTGAGCTCAGCTGCTGCACCGCCCCAAACGCACGACAGGTCCACTTACTTTTGGCTGGCTCCTGGGAGGTTCATGGAAATCAGCGCAGAATGGAATATAGAGAGAAGAAAAAAACAGAGAAAGACATTAGTGAGCGTTCCCAGGCCTATTCTATACACAGGATATAAACATACAGTAAGCGATTACATACATAGTTACAGCGTATGGACAGTTTCCCAGCCTTGTTCCCTACTATTGCATCCCACTGCCCCCCCCTGCATAAGATAAATGTAGCATATATCAGATAACAGACAGATCTAAACTAACCTTTTCTGTTGCTCTTAATCATTATTTTATGATCCCTCCCAAATGTCACATAAACCAATAACCTGCTGTTTATCACGGCTCTATTCACAGAGGTTACAGAGCGGTTTATGCCCGGTACACAGCATGCAAATTACCCGTCAGATTTTGGAAAGAAGGCTAATTTGAATTCTGATCATTCTTCTGATCCATTTTGTACAGAAGGGATTGGAAAATTGATCAGAAAAAAGTGATTGAAAAGATCATCGGACTAGTCAGAAATTATTGATTGGTCCTAAAATTTGAATAAATTGCATGGTGTGTACCAGCATTATGCTGGGAACACACACACACCATAAGATTAATTTCCAACAGGTCTGAACTGATTGATGTTTCTTATCGATTATCTCATGGAAGTGAATGGAAATCGATCAGAGAGTAAATCTGCCACGAGGAGAACGCCAGCGCATACCACTAAGGCTGCATCTGAAATAACCACCAGCTCATGTGTGCAGCACCTAAATAGACTTTCTGCACACTTCGCATTCAATTCAGATGCAAATCTGCTACTACTTATCATGCAAACAGGAAACTCAGGAGGAGGGGCTGGGAGCAGCTAACCTGATAGTTACATACTTACAGAGTTAAGAAACAGTGGGGGAAAGGCTGCGCATCCCTAAACACATGCTGCAATTGAATGGTTAATCGCAGAAAGTCTATTTAGGTGCTCCACACATGAGCTGGTGGTCATTTCAGATGCAGCCTTAGTGGTATGCACTGGAGTTCTCCTCGCTGTTTAACAAAATGTAAGTTACACAATTTTTTATTTTCTTTTTGCTTAGCTGCTCCCAAGGTTTTAAATTTAGGTTAGGACACTTGCCCGGAGGTTTGCCTCACCGTGGCACAAGTGTCTAGTATAATATACCTTGCATGCAAACCATATTGGAAGCTAAAGTTCCTTCTAGTGTAATAAATGTTAGCACTTGTCTTGGATGCAGGGCATGCATTTTTCAGTCTGGCAGAGGCGGTGTATGCCTGTGCGATTAACCATTCAATTGCAGCATGTGTTTAGGGATGTTCAGCCTTTCCCCCACTGTTTCTTAACTCAGTAAATCTGCCACACTCAATGTGTAGTCCCTGCATTAGACAACAGACCAGTGAGAGGGGAGTATATGACATCATAGGGCATGATCAATGAGATGCTGATAATTACATTTTAGGCAAATTTATGCAGATCAAAAGTGAACCATTCAAATGTGGCAGCATCTTACTGACCACCCCATCTCAGTTCATGGTTAGAAGAAAAGGAGAGCAGGTCAGACAGGAGAAGAGGGGACTTTTTAAAGCCTCTCTTTGAAACATGACGACTCATAATTTAAAGAGGAACTGTAGTGAAAATAAGATCATGAGTAATATTGCTCATTTTTTTACAATATTCATTTATAGATCATTTAGACAGTGTTTTCCCATCGTAACATCTTTCCTCTCCCTGATTTACATTCAGAAATGTATTATTAGGTTGACCTCTTTCATTCTGCCAGGCGATCTGTACGGAATGTTAGTTACTGAGAGTTCTATGCACAGAGGGAGATATCTCTTGCTTGGCAGTTTGAAAAAGCCATTATTTCCCAGAATGCAATGAGGTTCACAGACAGTAAACTGTCATGACCTCACACTGTGGGAGGGGTTTCACCATAATATCAGCTATACAGACGTCCCTGATTATCTGTTTGTGAAAAGGAATATAGATTTCTCATGGGAAAGGGGGAATCAGATATGGATTGGGATGAGGTTCAATCCTGGGTAAAGTTCGTATTTAAGTTTATTTCTGCTTTACTTCCCCTTTATTTTTCTTTCCTCAGATGAGAATTTTTATTTCCATTCCCTACAAAAAGGTGGAAGAAATGTGCATTACCATTAATTTGTTTTTATTTTTTATTTTTTTTTTATAAATTGAGGGAAGTAGCAGGATGAATTCTTCAGGATACAGAGTGAGCTATTAAAGGGTACCTCCGTACACAGAAGTAGAACAGCATTGCTTTCCATGTCGTCCTGATGACAATCCAACAGTCTATTATTTTTAGGAATGATGGTAATTCTAGTATGGAGTTGTAATCCTCACATGCTTGTATTAAAGGGAACCTGAAGTGAGAGGGATATGGAGGCTGCCAGATTTATTTCCTTTTGTGCAATACCAGTTGCCTGACTTTCCTGCTGATCCCCCGCCTTTAAAGAGTAACTGTCAGGCTGCAGAAGCTAATTTAAACCTCTATTCTCCTGTGTTAAACAGTTTAGAAGGAAGCCCAAAAGCCATTAGTGAAGATAAAAATCTCAGTTACCTTTGATGTGTGCTTATCAGCAAGGCTGTTAAAACCCAAGAGGACGCAAGCCGCATACTATACTGCAAAGCATTCTGGGGCCCTCCCCTTGGCTGCTAATGAGAAGTTACAGCAGCTTGTAATCAGTCCAGCGCGTAGCACTGATAAATCTCCGGGCAGAGTACATTGCAGGAGTCAGCTATTGTTCCTAGCCACATGGCTCATTAATATTCACTGCACACTGTGTTGTTCAAGTACCAGCTTTTCTGTGATCAGGAAGCAGGCAGGACATGACGACACATTTGACAGAAAAACATGGAGCCTGCCATGAGCTGTCAGGAGCATCTATCTCTGCATATACTATATACAAATTCTGTGAAATCCAAACGTGGACAGTGAAATGCATATGTAATGTAAGTACAGCCAATCTTTAGCTACTGATATATGTGTTTATTTTCTCTGAGACCTTATACCGAACAGCTCCTCTTTAATACTTTTAGCCCTAGATCCTGAACAAGCATGCTGCAGATCTGATGTTTCTGAAGGACCCTGTTCAACTTATTTGGATAGGAAATTGCAGGTCTGATGACCCTAAAAGTTTTCCTACAGGGATTCATAATGTACAATAATAAAACAAAAAAAAACAACATTTTTCCCTTTTGGGGCTAATTGGACCATGCCTTGTAAGGGTTTTTCGCCTTCCTCTGGATCAACAGGGATACGTGAGGGAGTGGGCTGGTGTTGTACTTTATTTTCTGGTATAAGTCGATGGACGTATGGTCTTTTTTAACCCAAATAACGTTGTAACTTCACCTACTGACCAAGCAGACATCGCAATATTACGGTATGACATTACCAAAGCCAGTTAACTTATAAAATGGTTTTTAGTTTTTTGGGGGAGCTAGGAATAGTTCCTATTAACACTCATGCAAAATGTAAACATGGGAAGAACATACAACTTCCATGCAGACAGAGTCATGGGTGGGATGGCTGGCAATCTGGTGCTGCAAGGTGAGAATGCCACTAAGCCACCATCGAAGAAACATCAAAACCAATGACTGTGCTATACAGGAAATGCACTCTTGCCTCGCACCAGGTCTGAAGTTTAGCCAGAACACTTGGCATGGTATTTGTATGTTCTACAAGCGTATGCAGGCTTCCTCCAGGCACTCCGGTTTCCTCCCACATCCCAAAAACATATAGAGAAGTTAATCGGTTATCCTCAAAACTGGGCTCATCTGTAATCCTTTTGAATAGTAGTTTGTTTTTACTGTTTACTGTCTTCCTTGTCCCTGAAGATAACTTTGCTTCCAAACTTTTATCATCTGTGAGTACAAGGCCTGTCCTTCCCAGATAGCCTGCAATACATTCCAGTTATTACAGAACAGCTCAGGAATGACCGCCAGCTGTCAGAAATATTTCCAAGTCCAAAAACTCTCCAACAAGCAGTTTCAGCAGATGATACACAGTGCACACAGGAAGCTGCTAGGCCTGAAAGAGTTCTGAACGCTCATGATATTTCACTCCACTTAGTTTGACAATTATTTTGTCAGCAGGGAACACCAACAAGTTTCTAGCTTTGTATACAACGATAAAGAGGCAAAATTAATAGTGTGTTCATACGGCAAAATACTGATGGTTCCCCCCCCCCCCCCCAAAGGAGGTAGGGCGACTCAGTGGTGGCACAATACTGGTATGTCAGAGGTTACATTGGATAGCTAGTTACCTATGGACCCCAATACAAACTGCCCTGGATGGCTGCTCCCCCTAGTGGTAATCATATGCAAGTTACAGTTCAATCTGCCCTCCATTGTGAGGCTTTTATACATAGGAATACTTACCGTATACACTCACATATAAGCCGACCCATGTATAAACAGAGGTACCTACTTTTCCCTCGGAAACCAGGAAAAAAATTATTGACCTGCGTATGAGCTCCCTCCCCAGTAGCCATATCTGCCCCCAGTGCAAGTCATCCCCTCTCCCTATAGCCAGATGTGCACCAAAGAGGATACCGCTTTGTCTCTAGATGGCGTTCTAGATATGAGACATAGTAATTGCCACACAGCAAGAGTGCCCGATCATTGTACAGCTGACACCTTGCTTGCACGCTCCGCTCCACAAGCCAGGGGACACAGGTAAGTCTTGAGCAGTGTACTCTGTACACCATGTTTCAGGGGATGGGGGGGCATGGACACAGCTGGCAAGAGCAGGCTCACAAGTGCACATTTCTTACACATCCGTTCTGCTCCACTGATTCGCATATAAGCCGGGAGGTGGGTAACTTTTCAGCACATTTTTCTATGCCGAAAAATTAGGCTTATAAGCGAATATATAAGATGAGAGGAGCCACAATCAGTAAAGCCTTCCTAGTGGAGGATACACTACTGCTACTAACTTGTTTGCACAAACCTTTTTAGCAGAGTATTGATTCAAAACCTCTTGCAAACAAGTTGTTCGTTAATAATTACCACTATGCTCAGATATCCTGCAAACAGCACTAATCATTTAAGCCTAGTATCCATTCATGCATTCTTCAGGATGAAAACTTGCATGCCAATGAAAGTCAGTGGGCTACTTTCTATTTTTCCATTCACGGGGATGACAAAGGTTTGCTGCATTTTTTTCGCATGTCACACATAAGGATTCTCACTGGCTCCACGTGCAATATGTGAAAAGTCCCATTCTTGCAAAGGAGGAGAAAGTGGTCATATATGCCAACCAGAGACACATAAAATTCGCTGATTTTTTTCCTCTTGCACTAACAGGTAAAATGTAATCCTGTAGTGGTAATAAGGACTGCCTATCTGAAGAGTTGGGAGGTGCTACACACTAAAGACCAAATCCCATCAACGACCCTTGTTCCTAAATCACTTCAAAATGAACACTTTACCGGTGGGGTGAAATACTGACACACAGAGCAATGAAATACATTTACCCAAAAAATCTGCACTATTCAGCTATGCCACCTAACATGTGGCAAGTGAATAATAGGAATGATCAATGAGATGCAAATAATTTCTCCTTGCATTGAAATTTAATGTGCATTATATGTAGCTGGAAATTGGCCCAATCAGAACAACTTCCTGTAAATTTTTTTTGGTCCAAGTTCAAGCTGCACGACATTTGAATGCAAGGAGAAATTAGGCTCATCCCCAGTGAACAATACACAGGAGACACAAGGAATGTGAGGGCACAGACAAGGTAACACACGTTTGTTGCTATCATGGTCTATCCCAATTTGGTTACAAATAAACTAGGATGCATTCAAAAGAAAGGGAAAGTGGAAGAATGGACTGGAACTTTAGGTTAGCTCTAGGTTCACACTTGGAAAAAAATACTAAGTACTGTACTGTTTTCTGGACAGGAGGCCGCCAAATGGACATGTGAATGGAGTCAATGTTATTAACCCGTTAGCAGCCAATTTATTTAGAGGCTTGCAAATGCTCCAGGCTAAATTTTAGCACATTTTTTTCTCATTTGTTACATTACCTTGCTACTAATTAGTACTGCTGTAATGTGTATTATGGCCACTTGTCACTAGGGGGCAGTGTGTGACAATAACAGACGACTTCTGGTTTCAGTTTCTATATTTTCTGCTAGCAGAGAGACATCAAAGCATTCCAAAGATTTTACAGCACAACGAGTTCTGCTGGCGGAGGTCAAAAGCAATGCACTTATCTCACATGAGATAACTCTATGAAGCTGCTAATAGGTTAATAGGACCCATTCGCACATGTCCATTGAAACCTATGCATTGGCAGGATCATGGAAAACGAACAACACACACTCAACCTGCGTGATATTTACAGATGCCTCATAGGTGGTAGCACTTTATAAGCGATTTGCCTACTCTTATACAATACATTAGAATGGAAATGCTCCAAAAATGCTGCATGTCCTGCAATTGTAATTTCCCTAATCCCAATCACTCCAGTGGGATCTGCTCCATCCACTTACATTGGCAAAGCAATTTGGGAAATCGGTGGCGATTGAAAGTGATCCCAGAATCAGGGCTGTGGAGTCGGTCCAAAAATCCACCGACTCCGACTCCTCAGTTTAGGATTCCACCGACTCCGACTCCTCTAATTTGCATATTACAATTTTGTTGATTAAAAGTATGTAACATGAAATTCGTCTCTTAACTGCCAACGCTTAGGAATTTTACAAGACAACTGAAGTGAGAAGGATATGTAGACTACTATATTTATTCCCTTTAGACTAAAACTAGTCCTTGGTAAGAGTACTTGTAAAAGGTACAAACCGGAACAAAGAACATCTATCAGGCCCTAGGCAATGTAAGTGTGGGTACATGTAAGAATGATGTGCAGGTACTCTGCAGGGGAATGAGGAGATTGTAAACAGACAACACCTCTGTGTTCAATGTGCACAGCATTCTCAGTGGATTCCCTGCAGCTCTGTGGGGAGTGCATATGTAGAGTATAGTACTACTGTGTAACAAAGTAAACCTGAGACAGATGAAATTAAAGTTTTATACATACCTGGGGCTTCCTCCAGCCGCCTTCAGGATAATCAGTCCCTCGTTGTCCTCCTCCGCCACCTGGATCTTCTGCTATGAGTCCAGGTACTTGAGCCAGTCAGGCGTAGTGCGCATGCACACACTCCGCCGCCAGGAGCATACTACACCTGTGCAGCACTATTGCGCAGGTGCAGAATGTTCCTGGCTGTGGGAGCGGCATGCGGCCGGACAGCGCTGACTGGCTGAATTACCAGGACTCATAGCAGAAGATCCGGGTGGTGAAGGACAGCGAGGGACTGATTAGCCTGAAGAGGGCTGGAGGAAGCCCCAGGTATGTATAAAACTTTACTTTTCATCCGTCTCAGGTACCCTTTAATTTTTAGTCACCAAACCAAATTTTAACAACATATCAAATTATTTGATTTCATCAGCAAAGGGAGTGCATACATTTGCATAAATCAGCATCAATGCAGAATTATTTCCATCTCGTTGACCATCTCTATTAGTGACACAGCTACACATCAGGCTTTATTCTTACAGCATAGATGTTATTTAGTATATATAAGAGATTCCTGTGTACACATCATATATACAGTCACAATCAGATATGTATATCTGACCTTAAAAATACGGGGACTGCTTTATTTAAGCAGCACAAGTAACTAATTTTGATTGGTTTATTTCATTTTTGTGGACTAAGCACAGCTATTACTGTATATATACTGTATATATACATTATTTTTAATGACTATTATCTGAGAAATAGAACATTTTATCATATTTTCTATTTTAATTACAGTTACAAATTCATTAGGAGTCGGAGTCGGTGCATTTTTTCCCGACTCCGACTCCAGGCACCCAAAATTGCCCGACTCCGACTCCACGACTCAGACTCCGACTCCACAGCCCTGCCTTATACTGTGCCACCAACCCCCCCGCTGTCCCCCATTATAAAAACCGTCACGCAAGCGACACACAGATTGTCGCTAGATGGCTGTTTACATTGATGCTGCCACTCTCTATGGCTCCCCGTATATCATGGCTCTCCGCCTTGTCCATAGTCCATACCTGACTTGAGTCCTGGGATGGGCTGTCTGAGGGCAGAGGAGGTGTGGCCTGTGAGATGGAAAGGCTGCCAGGCTTAATACAGTCAGAAGGAGGCGGATG